>NC_081184.1:9585553-9672965 GCF_029867415.1 Vicia villosa | reverse complement strand
TTTTCAAAAAAACGATAAACCATTTCTTTTTGATTTTCAAAGGAAACTATTGATTAAATCTTTTTAATTGATCAATTGATTTTCAAAATGATGTGGGGCCTCTCGAATATTAGAGAGTATAAGTCCCTTTTCTTTTTCTTTGTACAGTTTTTCAAACAGAAAACTTTTTCCAAATTACTTCCAAACAGTTTTTAAAACAATAAATCTCAAAACCATCCACCCTGTTTTATGAAAATAAAACAGGGGCCTCTCGAATATTAGAGAGTATAAGACCCACTCCTTTTTCCTTTTGTACAGTTTTCAAAACAATAAAACTTCTTCAAAATAAAATCTTTTCAAACATTTTTCAAATCATTTTCAAAACAACCAAACTTCAAAGAAACAAAGCTTTTCAATATACCATGGGCCTCCATGTAGGTATAAGTCCCGAGCCCTTTCGTACATACCCATTCCAGTACATGAAATTAGGTATTTCATTGTACGCTTTTTTTGTACATACACCTTTTTTGTACATACCTCGATCAGTTTGTTTTTAAACTTTGAATAACAAACCAAAAATGAAGGTTTTCTTTAAATCTTCCCAAAAAATACCATGGGCCTCCATGTAGGTATAAGTCCCAAGCCCCTTTGTAAATACCTGTTTACATAGCTTTGAATAAATTCAAGTGGACCTCTCCCCGAGTGTGAGTCCCGAGCCCTGTGTATACAAATGGATCATGCTTACAGGTATATTTCCTTCATAAACTCCATTATATACACACACTTTGTCATATATGTATAACTGTTCATATTTGTTCATACTTGTGCATATTTGTTCGTACTTGTTCATACTTGTGATTGTGTTATATGCTCATTCAACTTAGTACAACACTAGGTTCCCCATAGCCTCCTATTGGGCTTCGTGCAAAGAATCTCTCTAGTTTAGGTTAGGACATAGAGTATGGTTTCCCGGTGAAATCGCTCTAAGAGCTCAGACCAACTATACCATGCCTCCCCTTGGGCTTTGTACAAACGAGTGACCCTCCCATAGCCTCCTCTTGGGCTTACAATGCAAGGACCCTGGATTGTCCCTCCCATAGCCTCCTCTTGGGCTTACAATGCAAGGACCCTCGGATAGCCTCCTCTTGGGCTTCGTACAAGGACCCACGGGCTTCTTATAAGCATCCCAAATATCCAAAACAAATACCCTAGGAGATTAGACATTTTTCATCTCTATGCTAGGAGTATCTCTTATATATCATCACAAACAATCAATCAATCAAACTTTTTTGCCACAAGTCTGGCTAATCAATCAAATTTTTTTGCCACAAGGCTGGCTAATCAATCAAACTGTTTTACCACCGTACTGGATGATTAATCAAAGTTTTTGTCACAAGGCTGACTTCATTGAAACTTTTGCCACAAGGCTGGCTGATTAATCAAAACTTTTTGTCACAAGGCTGACTTCATTGAAAGTTTTTTCCACAAGGCTGGTTAAACAAACAAAAATCAAACAGATGTATGTGATGATATAGATTAGATACATCTAGCATTTAGACGACATTTGTCTATTTTCCTTTGCTTCCACTAGCATAAGTGGGAACTACGATTGCTCTGACTTTCTCAACATCCCTTTGAGAATACGTAGGCACAAGGTCGATCCTTGGCGAGCAAAACAAAACAGAAAAAACCATTCAAACCTTAGCACCCGTAGATCCCGAGCTACAGATGCTCTGATTCCCTCTAAGGGATATGTATGCAGAGGATCGCGATGATCTTTGCGAGCATAATCAAACAAACACCTTAGGTCCCACCTATTTCACAACAGAACCTTCACCGTAGCATAGAATAAAAAACAATAAAGAACCCTGTAGAGTACTACAGATACGTTGGGTGCTAATACCTTCCCTTCGTATAACCAACCCTCTTACCCAAGATCTCTCCCCCCACTTTTAGGTTATTGCAGCTTTTTTCCTTTTCCTCCTTTGGAAATAATAAAAAGTTTGGTCGAAACAAAGAAAAATCATTTTTTATGAGCACTCGAGCCCAAAGAAGGCATCAGGTGTCTCATCCCACAAAAAAGAGGAACAAAACGATTTTTCGCCCGCGACAGAAAAATGGCGACTTCACTGGGGACCATCTTTTTATTGTTTCCAAAGGAAGGGTTATTTCTAATTATTGTTTTTATTTTAATTTTTGTTACATGTGTGATTCTTTGGTTCTGTTACTTGTGTGGTTCTATTACAAGTGATACATTATGGACAAATCCTAACCCAGATTAAGTACACATAAGAAATTAGGTGGAGGGTATAGTCATGTGCAGGCGCACTTGAGAATCCTTCCGCTCAGTGGAGGTTCCTTGTTGGTAATATATGTTTAGCATGCTTTCGTAGCGAAGACATTATTGCCGCATTGAACTGTAGAAGCTGAGTTGGCCGTAGAACCCCAACCCATCCTGGCCTTATTAGGACGTGGTGCAGAAACGATCCAGGTGAAGACTTGGATAGTTGTCATGCGGAGAACCACACTCAGACGAGTTTTTCTTGAGAATATTTCTGGCTCATCAGTTTAGTTGTGAAAGCCGGTAATATCCGAAAGAAAAATGTAGACTCTGACGTATCAGTAGAACATGTTGTACAGGTGATTAACTAGATCTATCCCTATTTGGTTCTCTGACCTCATGCTCGTGACGCTGGACCTTTGAACCTGTGTGTACTATGTTTGAATTACCATGTTTGTGTATCATGTTTGCGTTACCATTACCATGTCTGTTTTACCATGTTTGAATATGTGGCATTCATGCATCCACGCATTCATACATTCAAAAAAACCCATCTTTTTTTTCCATAAAAAACATGATTTTTCCAAAGATTTAGAGAAATTTTCTTTGCAAACATTTTAGGATTTAGTCATGGAAGAAGTAAAAAGGCATACCAAGAAATACGGTTTCAAAGCGCCTGATGTGGGAAAACTGATAGAGTTAGCATCTTCTGTACAAAATCCTTCCAATTTTAGGAAAAGTTATGGAAAACTTTTGCCTATCCTGAACACTCATGTTGATGAAGGACTTCTCAAAACTCTGGTTCAGTTCTATGATCCCGTCTACCGGTGTTTCACCTTTCCAGACTACCAGTTGGTACCGACCTTGGAAGAATATGCCAATCTTTTGGGTATTCCTGTGTCTGACAAAATACCCTTCAATGGTTTGGAAGCCATTCCTAAGTCACACGTCATTGCAGCAAGTACCCATTTGAAAAAGTCTGAAGTAGAGAGTAATTGGACTACCAAAGGAAACCTCCCGGGTTTAACCTCACACTTCCTGATAAAGAAAGCCTTTGATTTCATCGAAACTGGTAGCATGATAGGTTTTGAAGCTGTACTAGCCTTGCTCATCTATGGGTTGGTTCTGTTTCCCAATGTCGACAACTTTGTTGATATCAATGCCATAAAGATCTTTCTGATTGGAAATCCTGTTCCGACTTTACTCGGTGACATGTATTTCTCTGTCCATCATAGGAATCGCCAAGGCGGTGGAATCATTGTATGTTGTGCACCTTTGTTGTTCAAATGGATTGTTTCACACTTACCTAAGTCTCCTATTTTCACAGAAAACCGAGAAGGTTTGCGTTGGCCTCGAAGACTTATGTCTCTTACTAATAATGATATCCGTTGGTATACCTTGGCTCGCTGTGGTACAGAAACCATTGATAGTTGCGGAGAATTCTCCAACGTACCTCTCATTGGTACACAAGGAGGAATTAACTACAATCCGATCTTAGCCCGACGACAACTCGGGTATGCAAATTCAGTTAAACCTGTTGGTCTCGCAGTAGAAAGCTACTTCTATCAAGAAAGGGAAGATCCTCAAAGGTTGAAGACAAGAATGATGAGAGCTTGGTACGACGTCCGATGGAAAGAAAAAGGTGAGGAAAGGAATTGCATTGCTACGGACGCCTACACCTGCTGGGTAAAGAAAAGAGCAAAGGAGTTTCAAATGCCTTATGATTATGAAAAACCCATGTCTCTTGTGGTACCTCAACTACCCAATATTCCCATTCCCACTATGAAGGAATACCAAGACACTTTAGCCAAGATGAGGTTAGAGAAAAACGCTTGGGAGCACAAGTTTCGTAGGACCGATATGGAAAACAGAAGGTTGAAGAAACAAGTGAAAGATCACGAAGAAACTCTCTACTGTCAAGATGGATGGCTCATGAGTAAAGATGAGAAGATTCGTCAGAAAGACGCTGCAATCAAGAGGTACATCAAAGAAAGCAAGAAAAAACCTGAAGGTTCAACAAGCAACGCTCCAACTCCTGACGATTGGAAGAATATTGTTGACAAGCTAGAGACCGAAAAGGCCGAATTGAAAGCTTACTATGGGAAAGAAATCATGAAGCTCAAGCTGCACAATGCATTTGGTTCTTCGTCTGATGAAGATGCTTAGGATTGTTTAGCTTTTTATTTATCATTTGCTTTTGTAAGGAGCTACGTTCCAATGTTGTAACATTTCCCATTATTGCAATAAAAAAAAATGAATGAATAAAAGATTTGTTTGTGTTCAAATGTTTGCAAGAGAATAATCTTTAAAATATTTGGAAAAATCATAAACTTTTTTTTGCATACATCATTCTGCATATCGAGTCTGTTGTATAGAGTCTTATCTTTTGGATCTTTCTCCAATAGATCGTCAAGCTGTCGCGTCTCAAAGTTTCTCGACCGCGCTCGCAATCAGATCACAGATACAATACTCGTTCAAATAGAAGAAGAGTAATGGAACACTCTGAACAAGAGAATATTGAGCTTCGTGGTACAGTGACCACTCTTCAGGAAAAGTTGGAAAGTCTCACTACTCTGGTTGACTCTTTAATGGCCGCACAGAATCAGCCGCCGCCACCCAACAGTCAAGCAACAGTAACATCTGAGGTTACTACTCCAGTTTCTACGGTTGCATTCGGCATTCCATCTTTCTCCATGCCAGAAGGTTGGGGCACGCCTTTCAGCTTTGGTACAGGTTTCCGCCATAATGTTTCTGGGGTTCAAACATCCACAACTGAAGCGCCTGCTGCTCAGAGTTCACAGTTCACTCCAAATCAGGGGATAACTTTTTCTCAAGTCACTATGGCACTTTCTCAACCCACTATGACGGTTCCGACTCCTATGGTTCACACTGTTCCTTATGATGGTAATGAGATTTATCATGATCAGGGTGATAGCACGAATCAGCGTAACCTTGTGGAAGATCTCCAAGAGCAGTTCAACAAGATACAACTGAAAGTTAAAGCTATCCGTGGGAAAGATTTGTTTGGAAAGAATGCCCAGGAGCTATGTTTGGTTCCCAGTGTACAAATACCTACTAAATTCAAGGTCCCTGACTTTGAGAAGTACAAAGGTAGTTCTTGTCCGCAAAGCCATCTTGTGATGTATGCCAGAAAGATGTCTACTTATGCAGATAATCATCAGTTGCTTATCCATTACTTTCAAGACAGTTTGACTGGTGCCGCACTGAAGTGGTACACAGGCTTGGATAGCACTAGTATTCGAACATTCAATGACCTAGGTGAGGCCTTTGTCCGACAATACAAATACAACTCGGATATGGCTCCGGACAGAGATCAGCTCCGATCCATGGCTCAGAAAGATCATGAAGCTTTCAAAGAATATGCCCAACGATGGAGAGAAACTGCTGCTCAGATTAATCCACCATTAAAAGAGAAAGAGATGACAAAGATCTTCTTGAATACTCTCAGTCCGTTTTACTATGAACGCATGATTGCTAGTGCTCCAAGTGATTTCACCGAAATGGTAAACATGGGGATGCGTCTAGAAGAAGGAGTCCGAACCGGACGTCTGACTAAAGAAGGTGGATCTTCAAGTGGAATCAAAAAGTTTGGAAGTGGTTTCCCAAAGAAGAAAGAACAAAGTGTTGACATGGTATCCCAAGGAAAGCCAAGAGGAAATGTCAATCGTCAACGACAGGTTGCTTCTATCGCACCAGTCGTCAACACAACATCGAATCCAGGATTCACTCCTCAGTTTTAACAACAACAGCCTCGACAACAGGCTCAACAACTTAACAACAATCAGAATCGTGTGCAAAGAGCTCCACAGTTCGATCCGATTCCGATGACCTACACAGAATTGTACCCTGCTTTGATTGAAAGAGGCCTTATTCAAACTAAAGCACCACCACCAGTACCTGAGAGACTCCCATGGTGGTACAAAGCTGAGGTCTCATGCCCTTATCATCAAGGAGCACCTGGCCATGATCTTGAGCATTGCATAGCTTTGAAATATGAAGTCCAGAGGTTGGTTAGGTCTAATCTCCTCTCTTTCAGAAATTTGAATCCTAATGTGCAAGCAAATCCGCTGCCCAATCATGGAGGGCATGTTGTAAACATGGTATATGGATGTCCTGGCCAATACCGAGTCTATAATATCAACTTCTCAAGAGCAGATTTGGTACAAATGCACGCCACTCTTTGTCGGGGGCAGAATTTTCGCCAACATCAATACGGTTCCTGTAGAATATGTTGTGTGGATCCTCACGGGTGTTCGATTGTGAGAAGAGATCTCCAAGTTTTGCTAGATAATGGTACTATTGAGATCTACAGAAATAGGGATGAAAATGAAGTTAACATGATAGGATGTTATCCGCATGAGCTTTTAGTCTCAGATATCAACTCGGAAATGCCTACAGTTAACGTCATCGTTCCTCATTTCAACATGCCTGAGCGCATGGAAGTTACTTACAACAAGCCGAAGGTTCCTGTTGCTCCTTTAATCATTTGTCTACCTGGACCTGTTCCTTATGACTCTGACAAGGCAGTTCCATACAACTACAATGCCACAATGATAAAGGACGGACAAGAAGTTCCTTTGCCTACTCTTTCATCTGTTGTAAACATTGCTGATGTAAGTCGTGTAACAAGAAGTGGACGTGTGTATACTCCGCTACCTCCAAAGCAGCCTGTTGCTCCTGTTACCGGGCAAAATCCTGTCAATACACCAGTAGAGAATCTTGTGGAAACTCCTGTCAGTAATACAAACACTGATGTTGGTCAATCCAGTGGAACCAATGTCAATCCTGATTTTGATGAAATTTTGAAGCTTATCAAAAGAAGTGAATATAAGATTGTGGATCAGCTTATGCAGACTCCTTCAAAAATCTCAATACTTTCATTGCTGTTGAATTCAGAAGCCCACAGGGAAGCCCTGATGAAGGTCTTGGATCAAGCTTTTGTAGATCATGATGTGACTGTTGATCACTTTGATGGGATAATAGCCAACATAACAGCTTGCAACAATTTGAGCTTCTGTGATGAAGAACTCCCCGAGGAGGGTAGAAATCACAATCTTGCTTTGCACATTTCTATGAATTGTCAGTCAGACTCTTTGTCCAATGTGTTGGTAGACACCGGATCTTCCTTGAATGTGATGCCAAAAACGACTCTTGCTCGCTTGTCTTACCAAGGAATGCCTATGAAATTCAGTGGTGTGGTAGTCAAAGCATTTGATGGATCGCGAAAATCTGTTATCGGCGAAGTCAACCTTCCCATGACAATTGGTCCACATACATTTCAAATCACCTTCCAGGTCATGGACATTCAAGCTGCTTATAGCTGTCTGTTAGGACGACCATGGATCCATGAAGCAGGGGCAGTAACTTCTACGCTCCACCAAAAGTTAAAGTTTGTAACAAACGGAAAATTGGTAACGATAAGTGGAGAACAAGCCTTGATGGTGAGCCATTTATCCAATTTCTCTTTTATCAGTGCTGATGATGTGGAAGGAACTCAGTTCCAAGGTCTCTCTTTAGAAGACGAATCTTCCAAGAAGAAAGCATCGATCTCTTCTTACAAAGAGGCAGTGAAAGTAGTGAAAGATGGAACTACCACTGGCTGGGGGCAAGTTGTGATCCCGACCAAGAATGAAACTAGAGCAGGACTCGGATGTTCACCATCATTCTCAAACTGCACCAAGAAGGATGAAACCCTTCGTCCAATCAAGGAAACATTCATTAGTGGAGGATTCCTTAACCCAATTCCTCAAGAGGTTAATGTCCTTATCGAAGAATGTATCGAAGAAGGTCTACCTGATCCTGAAGAAGAATGGAAATGTTATCTCAATGACTCGGGATACATATCTCAGGAAGAACCATGTCCTCCTTCAGAGAAATCCAAAGGCAAAGAAATTGAACCTATTCCTGCAGAAATATGGGACACATTGGGACAACCAAGTGGAAAATTTGATTACATGGTGAAGTATACTGCACCTGAAAGTTACAAGGTTGCGATTGAGGATATCCAACCAACTGGATGGGGAGATTCCTTTGAATATAATAGTCAACCAGAAGAGGCTTATCAGCCCTGTCAATTTTCTCAGCAGCCTGAAATTACTGAAAATTTCAACTACAATGTATCTGCCAAGATTTACAATCCTGAAGATGGTTATTATCACATAAATGCCATTTTTGAAGATGAAGGGGAAGATGGTCCCGCAACTGACTCGGAAAGTGTCGCTGACAATGAGTCTCTTCATCCTGAAGACTGGGAAATACATCCTGAAAATTCTGAAGATTGTGACTCGTCTTATGCTCTTCAAGAAGTAGAAGAAGACCGTTTCAACTCTACAAAGAACAAGGTTGACAAACCAGGACCTTCAAATCCTGCTCGACCAGCGGTCAATGTCAATACTGAAGACAACTCTGGGGAGAATTTTCCTGAATACATAATACACAGAGGAGTTCGTTGCTACTGGAAAGCTGTCGACGTTCCGAATGTTGTTCGCCGCTCAAAGTAATCACCTCGCTGTTATTTTGACCTTCTGCCTTGCCCAAAGCAGAGAGATATTTTATAGGGCTTCGCTTTTAAATGTTCCGCCCAAATAACTTTGTGTATAGGGCTTTGTTTTAAAAGTTTCCCTCTTTGTCCTGCCCAAGACAAATGAGTTTGTGTTTAGGGCTTTGTTTCAAAAATGAATCATAAATAAAGTGTCATTTTGAATTCCCTACATTATGTGTTTTATTTTTTGCTTTTTTTTTTTCTGGAAATGGTAATCCTAAAAAACCAAAATAAAAAAAAAACTTTTCAAAAAAAATCTGCATACACTCCTGCATTCATAAATTTTCTGAAATAAATATAAATCACATGTGCAGATTTACTATTGATAAACCCATTGAATGCAATAACCCTATGCCCTCTCCCAACTTTGAGTTTCCTGTGTTCGAAGCCGAAGAAGAGGAAGAAGAAGAGATTCCGGACGAGATCTCTCGATTACTTAAGCACGAGGAAAGAGCCATTCTGCCTCACAATGAGCCTTTAGAAAAGATCAACTTGGGTTCTGAAGAAGACAAAAAAGAAGTGACCATTGGATCGCTGCTTGATGCTGATGTCAAGAGGAAGTTGACAGACCTTCTCAAAGAATATGTTGACGTGTTTGCCTGGTCCTACCAAGACATGCCTGGGTTGGATACCAATATTGTTCAGCATTACTTGCCATTGAAGCCAGAATGTCCGCCGGTTAAGCAGAAATTGCGAAGGACTCACCCTGATATGGCTAACAAGATCAAAGTGGAAGTTCAAAAGCAACTCGACGCAGGTTTTCTTGTCACCTCCGAGTATCCTCAATGGTTGGCTAACATAGTGCCAGTTCCGAAGAAAGATGGCAAAGTCAGAATGTGTGTTGACTACCGTGACTTGAACAAGGCCAGTCCAAAAGATGACTTTCCATTACCTCATATCGACATGCTGGTTGATAACACCGCTAAGTTCAACGTCTTTTCCTTCATGGACGGGTTCTCCGGTTATAATCAGATCAACATGGCTCCTGAAGACATGGGGAAGACATCTTTCATCACCCCATGGGGTACCTTTTGCTACAAAGTGATGCCATTTGGATTAAAGAATGCAGGCGCGACTTACCAAAGGGCCATGACTACTCTTTTTCATGACATGATGCATAAAGAAATTGAAGTTTATGTGGACGACATGATAGCCAAGTCCAGCACAGAAGAAGAACATATTGAATACCTTTTGAAGTTGTTTCAACGACTAAGGAAATATCAGCTTCGCTTGAATCCTAACAAATGTACTTTTGGGGTTAGATCTGGCAAACTCTTGGGTTTCATTGTCAGCGAAAGAGGTATTGAAGTAGATCCCGACAAAGTCAGAGCTATTCAAGAGATGCCTGCACCAAAGACTGAAAAGCAAGTAAGAGGATTTCTCGGACGATTGAACTATATCTCCAGATTTATCTCTCAAATGACTGCTACTTGTGGGCCAATTTTCAAGCTTCTCCGCAAAGATCAAGGGGTTGTATGGACTGAAGATTGCCAGAAAGCGTTCGACAGTATCAAAGAGTACCTGTTAGAACCACCAATATTGATTCCTCCAGTCGAAGGAAGACCATTAATCATGTACCTTACCGTGTTAGAAGAATCCATGGGTTGTATGCTTGGACAGCAAGATGAAACCGGTAAGAAGGAGCATGCCATCTATTACTTGAGTAAGAAATTCACAGATTGTGAGTCTCGTTACTCCATGCTCGAAAAAACATGTTGTGCTTTGGCTTGGGCTTCAAAACGTCTCCGCCAATACATGATCAACAATACTACTTGGTTAATCTCCAAAATGGATCCGATCAAGTATGTCTTTGAAAAGCCTGCATTAACCGGAAGGATTGCCCGATGGCAAATGCTGTTATCCGAATATGACATTGAATACCGTGCTCAAAAAGCGGTCAAAGGAAGCATTCTCGCCGATCATTTGGCGCATCAACCAATTAATGAATATCAATCTCTCAAGTTTGACTTTCCTGATGAAGATGTCTTGTACTTGAAGATGAAAGATTGTGACGAACCATTACCCGAAGAAGGTCCTGAGCCTGGATCAAGATGGGGCCTAATTTTCGATGGAGCAGTAAACGCTTTTGGCAATGGAATTGGGGCAATCATCATCACTCCCAAGGGTACTCATATCCCGTTCTCCGCCAGATTGCTATTTGATTGCACCAACAACATCGCAGAATATGAAGCTTGTATCATGGGTCTCGAAGAAGCCATTGACTTAAGGATCAAGATCCTAGACATATATGGAGAATCAGCCCTCGTGATCAACCAAATCAAAGACAAATGGGAAACTTATCACCCTGGCTTGATTCCTTACAGAGATTATGCAAGACGTCTGTTGACTTTCTTCAACAAGGTTGAATTGCATCATATACCTCGAGATCAGAATCGAATGGCAGACGCCTTGGCTACTCTATCTTCCATGTTCAAAGTCAATCATTGGAACGATATGCCTACAGTTAGAATCACGCGCCTTGAAAGGCCCGCCTATGTGTTTGCAACTGAAGCAGTCATCGATGATAAACCGTGGTTCCACGACATCAAACGCTTCCTTCAAACTCAAGAGTACCCACTTGGGGCATCAAACAAAGATAAGAAAACTCTAAGGAGGCTTTCTGGCAGTTTTTTCCTGAACGGGGATGTGCTATACAAAAGAAACTTCGACATGGTTTTGCTCAGATGCGTGGACAGACACGATGCAGACATGTTAATGCATGAAGTGCATGAAGGGTCCTTTGGAACTCATTCAAACGGGCATGCAATGTCCAAAAAGATCTTAAGAGCAGGTTACTATTGGTTGACAATGGAATCTGATTGTTATAAACACGTGAAGAGATGTCACAAGTGCCAGATCTACGCAGATAAGATCCATGTGCCACCGACTCTACTCAACGTTCTCTCATCTCCATGGCCTTTCTCCATATGGGGTATCGACATGATTGGAATGATCGAACCAAAAGCTTCAAACAGTCATCGTTTCATCTTGGTAGCTATTGATTACTTCACCAAATGGGTCGAAGCAGCATCTTACGCCAATGTTACAAGACAAGTGGTTGTGAGGTTTATCAAGAATAACATCATTTGCCGATATGGTGTTCCCAGCAAGATCATTACTGACAATGGTTCAAACTTGAACAACAAGATGATGAAAGAACTGTGTGAGGAATTCAAGATTGAGCATCATAACTCTTCTCCTTACAGACCAAAAATGAACGGCGCTGTTGAAGCTGCTAACAAGAACATTAAGAAGATCATCCAGAAAATGGTCGTCACTTACAAAGACTGGCATGAAATGCTGCCATTTGCTTTACATGGATACCGTACTTCAGTGCGTACTTCAACAGGGGCAACTCCCTTTTCTCTAGTATACGGCATGGAAGCTGTGCTCCCCGTAGAAGTTGAAATCCCATCAATGAGAGTCCTCATGGAGACTAAGTTATCAGAGGCTGAATGGTGTCAAAACAGATACGATCAGTTGAACTTAATCGAAGAAAAACGTATGACTGCTCTATGCCATGGACAATTATACCAAGCAAGGATGAAACAAGCCTTCAACAAAAAGGTTCCACCTCGTGAATTTCAAGAAGGCGACCTCGTGCTTAAAAAGATCTTGTCTTTTCAACCAGATTCTAGGGGCAAATGGTCTCCTAATTACGAAGGCCCGTATATTGTCAAAAGAACATTTTCTGGCGGCGCCATGACTCTTGCAACCATGGATGGTGACGAACTCCCATATCCTGTGAATGCTGATGCAGTCAAGAAATACTTTGTCTAAAAAGAACAAAAGAACAGCTCGCTAAGTTGAAAACCCGCAAAGGGCGACTTAGGCAAAAATGAGCGTCTCGGTGGACTGAAAACCCGAAAGGGCGGTCCAGGCAAAAATTAGAGACAATAAACAGAAAAAATTCATCCTGGTAGATTGAAAACCCGAAAGGGCAATCTAGGCAAAAATTAGGGAGTAATGACAAAGTAACTGCATCAGGCCATACTTCGTCACCTGAAAAGTCTGTACGTCATCAAAGGATCTTCGATCAAATTATCGCCAATCTGAAGCGACCAGCACAGTTGGAACTCAAAGTTGTTGGGGGAAATAGTGGTTATTGCTTTCAATGTAGCCTTTTCCGCATAATTACCATTTCCAACTTTTGTAAATACTCTATGGAATCACGCCTTTAGCTGATTACCATCCTATTAAATAAATTTGAGCCTTGTGCCCATTTGTTTGCAATCTCTAATTTCTTTTAGCTTACAAAATGACGCTTTAATTGTGTTATTCACTTTTGAAAAAAAGAGAAAAAAAGAGTTTTAAATGAATTTACTTTTCTTTTTCAAAATAAAAGCGAAATTTTCCTTTGAGTTGTGAACAACGGAAGGAACATCAACAGCTATCTCCATAGAATGAATCAAAGATTATGATAGGAAAAGCTCTTCTATCCCCAGTGAAGAAGCTCTTCTATCCCCAGTGAAGAAGGTCTTCTATCCCCATTGACGAAGATTTTCCATCTCCAGTGAAAAGATTCTTCCGTCTCAATGAGAAGAGATGCTTATCTTTCCCAGAGAAGTTGAAAACACGCAACACCATTCATCACCTGTGTTATCTACAACGTGTTGAAAAACATTTGCCAAGTATCTGGTTGTATTGCGACGTTGGTCCTTCTCCAGTATATACTTCTTTGTCTGTCAGTATTGTCAGTATGCATGCTACATTCATGACATTCATCATTCATACATATTTGCATCATTTATGCATTCTTGCATTTTTCAGGATATATCTATCCCAAAAAGTAGAGAAAAAAGAAAAAAAGAAGAATAAAAAAAAAAAGAAAAAGAAAAAAAAAAGAAAGAATGTCTTTTGTTTCTCCAGTAGGTTGTCACCCATAAGCAGAAAGAATGTCTTTTGTTTCTCCAGTTCCCCACTGAGATCATTCCTCGTGGAAGAAGGTTGCTTTAGTTTCTCCTCTCAAAACAAAGGAGGAAATCCCCATCGAGTTCATTCCTCATGGGTACAAAGTCTTGTTTGACTGTTTCTTTCCAATTCATTCATGGATAGAACCCTGTCTTTACCTGTTGCACCCCAAAATTTGCCCATCTAATTATTCTTAATAGGCTTACATATCTCATTCATTTACATCTCAGGTCATCAATAAAATCATGCATCATTAAACAACCATCGGCATTTGAATCAGAGATCTTAAATTATTAAGGTTTCACTGTGATTTTTAAGGTGCATACACCCAACAGAGACTGACTCATCTATTCTCCTATGTGCTTTGAAATGGGACTCAGAAAGTCTTATGAATCGCGAGTAAAGAGAATACAATTTCGGGAAGGCTATGGTTCTTATGGATTAGGGTTTTTATCATTGCATCAGACCTAATTCATTTAAGTCTCATTGGAGATTGAATTATCTAATTACAAGTCGTGTGCTTTAGATTTTATTCAAGAAAAAGATGTGGAACATGGTGGAACTCGTGGAGCATTTCAAGATTGAATAATTGGTGAAATATTAACCATCGGTCAGAACCCATGTCAAGTTATGGTTTCATCTTACCTTTATTCAAATGTGACATGGATTGCAAAAGGGGAGATGTTTAGAAGTTTCAAATGGATTACAAAACATGATGCATTTCCATTACAAACCCACTATCCATTTCAAAATCCTTCATGTTACAAAAGAAATTACATACATGAGAAAATTCATACAAGAAAGTCTATACAAAGTCTACTAGAATTTCCTAAAGTCCTTTGTCCTGATCTTTCAATCGTGTGCCTTCTCTCCAAGAAGTTTCCCATGCCATGGATTTGTTCAAATTTAGTACTGGACCCGCTTCATAGTCCAAAAAGCTAGTCGGTTCAGAATGCAAGAATCCAGTCCAAGCATGCCCTTTGTTTATAACTTTTTCCAACCTACATTGTGCCATCATAGAGCTTGCAAACCTGCAACAAACAGAATCCAAGCTTAAATTATCATTTCAAATCCAAACCACATTTAAAACAGCCCTGCATAATCCCTAACAGCCACACTTTAAAACAATTCATCTCAAATGCATTATACACAAAAAAGTACATCAAGATAGCCCCGCTGCATGTCATTCAAACCCCATACACATTCATATACATTCGCAGTCAAGACCAATACACTATCTAAATTCAGAAATAAACCCCTTGTAACTACCATAACAGTTTCCTAACTAAACCTCCTAACCATCTCAGTTAACCCTCCCTAATCATTTTCTTTTAAACACAATTCAGTTTCAACTAACCTTGGAACCAATTCCAAACTAACTTCTAACAGAATTTTAACCACTTTGTAATAACCTTTTAACCACCTATAACTATCATTCCCTAACTTCTTCCTATCATAACCCATAACTGTCAATAACAAACCTACTTCTAACTGTCAGCATAACCAACTCTAACAACCTACTAACAGAAATAACCAACAAACTGCAAACAGTCCCTAACCGAATTCTAACTTCCTAACAGAATGAGAATATAACAGAAAAGTCAGAGAAACTCACCTATATATGATCACCTTCTTCTGCAGCTTCAGTCTCTCGCTCCCTCCACCATTTTTCACCATTTTCAATCTTCTCTTCCTCCATTCATCTCTCGCTTTTCGATCTCTCTGCATCATCTTCATCTTCACTTCATAACCCTTCTTCAACCTTTGCCTTCTCCACTTCAAGTCTCATCATTTTTGGACTTCGATCTTCATCATCAACCTGCAAAATCATAACGAAAAAACTCTACTTCTCAACCTTCAATCCGCCACTGCCTCAGAACCATCCTCAATTCACACCAATCATTTGTCGCATTCTGAATCACTTCCATTCAACCTTCAGAAATCTTCATCTTCATCGAAGCATCCCTCAAGAAACAACTTCGCCTTCATCTTTCCATCACTGTAAACAACAACGAAGTTCAATATATCGTGAAGCTTCATCCTCGCAACGCACTAGATCTCAGAAGGATACAAACGAATTCAAAAGAGGGAATACAACATTACCTGAGCTCTTGAAGCGATTATGCGCTTGTTCTTCATCGTCGAATTCAGAGACACAACAATGTCACCGCTCATCATCGCACAACGACAATCCCGTAGAATCACCGAGTAGCGTCACCACGTTCTGAATCTTCGATCTCCGGTGTCGCGAAGCTCATTTTTCAGGGTTTCGTAATTATGTGACGAGAGATTGAGAACGAGCCTCGAGCACGCGTAATCCGCGATGAAGTTTGTGTTTGAATCGGAGAGATGAGAGAGATGAGCGGAGGTTCGATAAAGAGTCTAGGCGGAGGAAGAGGCCGCGCACGGTGGTGTCATGGTTGCTCGAAGGTAAGCTGCGCCGACCCCATCGCGAAGAAAGAAGAAGAGAGGAGAAGCTGAATCGTCACTCTTGGTAACCCTAGTTCCCAATTTTATTCTTCCTTTTTTATTTCAATTACTTGTTTTATTAATTATTATTTTTTGATTAATCTGATAATAAAATGGATCAAAAATGATAATCTGTTAACAACAAAATCACACAAAATTTTTTGGGCCTTCATCGAGTTTCAACTCACACCCCCATAGTGGCCCGTTCACCACCTTTTTTGGTGTGCTGAATAGAACAAAAAACCCTAATCTGGGCCACCGAATTGCATCCATGCACCTCTCTTTTGGCCCATTGCAACCCGTTTTTGGCCAGTAATCTGTGAACATAAAAAACGCCCTTAGGGGCCTGCTAAGACTTGGGCCTGCGCCCTATTGCTGTTCACCCCCTGTCCCATTAGTATAATTTAGGTTTTAATTAGATTTTTGTCATTTCTTTTAGACATTAAAAATACTAATTTTTCCTATCATTCTTAGACTTTAATACATAATTTTGACATATTAGTTTAGTCTTCTATTTTAATTCTTTTTGTTTGATTAGAATTCTTGTTTTTGTCATGTAAAAAAATCAATAAAAAATAGTATCTTTTAATTCATTTTGTGCAATATTTTGAATCATGTTTTGTACCATATTTTCAGGTGTTTATGTTAGCCATTTTACACTAATTTTTGTATCGTTATTTACTTGTATTTTTACTTGTAATTTCGATCTCCGCTTATGCTTATATCTTCATGCCATTAGGATCTAGAATTCCCATCGTAACATTAGGCTAGTTGATCATTTTAGGCTAGTCTTCCTTCTTTTCTTTTCAACTTTTAAAATACTTAATAAATATCGATGAAGATCATGCCGTTACTATATTTCATAGTAAGAAAGAAATGATTGAGGCGTAGGCCTTGATGTATGTTCTTTCCTACTTAGCGGAGAAGAAATGATTGAGGTGTGAAGCCTCGATGTATTTCTTAACCGTTGTTTAGAGAAACGATCGTGGTGTAGGCCCCGATGTGCATTCTCTAAACATTCACAAAAGAACTCTTTTTTGTATCTCCTTTACTTAGCGGAGAAGAAATGATTGAGGTGTGAAACCTCGATGTACTTCTTAACCGTTATTTAGAGAAACGGTTGTGGCGTAGGCCTCGATGTGCATTCTCTAAATATACAAAAACTCTTTTTTATGGCATGATTCAAGTCACAAATTAATTTCCCTTAAAAGGCACCTAAACAAAAACACTTCAAAATATCTAATAAAGGCTCAGAGCTAATCAAAGTGAGGAAGTGATGCGATGCCTTGTAGTAGGTTTTCGTCCATCATGGAATCACACATAAAAGACACAAACCAATCATCTCTTCCCTCTCTTGCCTCCGAGGCATTCTTTCTCTTGCCTTCAGGGCATTCTTTCTCCTAATCGGACACGTTATTTCCGCTCCATTCCCAGCTTAAGACTCCAGAGGTCGAGCAGCGGAGTGCGAATGTAACTGTTCAACTAAAAAACACAAAAACAAACAAAAACTAAAGAGCCGAACTACGGCGCTCTGATTCCTGAAAAGGATACGTAGGCATTAGGTCGCGGGGCCTAAGCGAGCACAATTATTTATAAACCTTATTTTCCCCGTGTTTCTTATTCTTTCATTTGCATGCATTCCCTTTGCATTAAGCTATATATTTACACACCCTTTAGATAGAAACAAACATAGGTGGATACCATCGAGTACGATGGGCGTGAGGGGTGCTAGTACCTTCCCCTCGCGTAACCGACTCCCGTACCCTATCTCTGGTCGAAAGACCTTGTCTTATCCTTTCTTTATTCTAGGTTTTCCGATATTCCTTTCCTTCTTTGGGATAAATATATTGGTGGCGACTCTGTTCATTTTTCGCGAGCGTGCGACAGCTGGCGACTCTGCTGGGGACGTGATAGACCTGTGCTGGTCCATTCTTAGCAAGTCGATCCTAGCCTTTGTTTGTTTCTTTTCTTTGGGTGTTTTTCTTTATTTGTTTATATGCTTACATCCTGTGTATATATGTTTGTATATCATGTTTATTCCTGTTTGCATATCATATTTACTTTCCGCATGCATCTGGACTATATTATGGGTCCCCGTGGGGACCACATATTTTCTCTGTTTGCAGGTTGGGTGGGATGTTCAATGAGGTAAAAGGCCCAATACCCAGGCCATGAGTGATACCTTAGGAACTAGGAATAGAGTGGCCATGACGGACAGAAGACGTATGTCTGATTGATCCGATCATGTATCCAGGGGCAGAGCTTGGTTGAACGAGGCAATATCGTATGATTGCGCCTACTTTCAATCCTCTGTTGGCTTCTTGACCTACCATATACTAGATCATACCTGTGAGAGGGGTTGGGAAATTTTGTTTTGCAGGAAAACAAGCCTCCATCCCACCCTATGCCCGTTCAGACTACCTATCATAATCAACGTCGAACCTCTGAATCTGGAGGGTCCGACCTTATGTGACTTATGCAAGGTTATCTATCAGAATCAACGTCGAACCTCTGAATCTGGAGGATTCGACCACCCTTGACTTATGCACAAGCTATTTATCCAGAAAGCAACGTCGAACCTCTGAATCTGGAGGATTCGATCATATCTTATTGTCCATGAGAAGATGTTATCCAAGAGGCCTTGATCCTTGATCCTGATTTATGATACATTTGCATCTTCATTAACATTTTTACATTCATGCATGTGCATCCATGGTTACCAAGACTCTTACCACTCTTCCTCTCCATCAGATCAGTCAAGACGATTCCTCCACACCGATATCTGACAAGAGCTCACAGAAGAAGAATCATGGAGAATTACGAACAAGATCAAGCTGCCATTAGAGAAGAGATGGATCAAATGAAAACTAAGGTCGATGCTATCCTGGAAGCTATCCAAGCCTTGCGAACTGAAAGGGTTCCTGCTACACAAGAGATTCCCGCCGTTGGTAACCAAGCTGCTGCTAGCCAACATGAGGTCGTTCCACCTTCTTCTACTCCATTTGAGTTCCAAGCAAGGACTAATGCTACTCTTGGGATGCCATTCAACTTCATGACTGTTGATACCCTTGGAGCTCCAAACCAAGTTGGGACTATACCCGTGACTTCTGGAGCAATGACCATGGCTGATCCCGTCTTCCCACTCCCTGTGCCACCTTCTCAAACAGAGATTCCTATTCCTGCTTTCTGTGGTACTCGTTCTGCTAACCCAGAAATGCAAACAATACCAACTGCTGAAAGAGCTCGACCCGTTGAGAAATCCGCTGAGAAGTACAAAATCCTTGAGGAAAGAATTCGAGCCATTGAAGGATTTAGTACCTATGGGATGGATGCTGAGGATATGTGTCTAGTTCCTAATCTGGTTGTCCCTCCTAAGTTCAAGACTCCGGACTTCCAGAAGTACAAGGGTTTGAGCTGTCCGAAGAGCCATATCATCATGTATTGTCGTAAGATGGCTTCTCACATCCACAACGACTCATTGCTCATTCACTGCTTCCAAGATAGCTTATCTGGGGCATCTTTGAACTGGTATATGAATCTGGAGCGTAATAGAATCCGATCTTGGAAGGATTTGTCTGATGCTTTCCTCAAGCAATATCAGTATAACATTGACATGGCACCGACTAGGTTGCAACTTCAAAATCAAGTGCAAAGGACCAATGAGACATTTAAAGAGTATGCTCAGAGGTGGAGAGAAATGGCTGCTCAAGTGAATCCACCACTTTCTGAATCCGAACTGGTTGACATGTTCATGAACACTCTTCAAGGACATTACTATGAGAGAATGGTTGGTAGTGTTTCTTCTGGTTTCTCCGATCTAGTCAGGATTGGTGAAAGAATTGAGAATGGTTTGAAAATCGGTAAGATCCAGAATCCCACCAATGCTGCTGCTGCAAACCAATATGGGTACAAGAAACCTCAGGGTAACTTTGTCAAGAAGAAAGAAGGCGAGACCAGTGCCACCTATGCTCAAGATCAAGCTCCTTGCTATCGAGTGGCCGCCACCGCCCCTCAAGCTTATGTGGCACCATTTGGTCAACAACCTTGGGTCCCTTATCAACAATATGTCCAACAACAACAACAAGGTTTCCAACCACAAGGTTATCAGCAGAGACAAGGTCAACAGAGGCAGAATAGGCCTAAAAGGGTGTATGATCGTGTACCAATGACCTATAGCCAACTTCTCGCCGCCTTGCTTGATCAAAAACTGATTCAATTAGCTGAAGCGAGGCCTCCTCCTGATCCTCTCCCTCCAAATTACAAGATTAATGCCAAGTGTGAATTCCACTCTGGAGGATCTGGTCACACCACTGAAGAGTGCAGAGTTCTCAAAGACAAGGTTCAGGATCTGCTTGATGCAAAGGAGATTACATTTACACCTGCGGCACCTAATGTGGTCAACAATCCCATGCCACCTCACAATGGAGCTTCCACCAGTGGAACATGAAGACTTTATGTTTGTCAGAGAACATTTCATTTGCATTAGAATAAGGCCAAACTTGCCATTGTATAGATTTCTTTAGTATTTTCAATTGTACTACTTTTGTTGTTATCAAGTACTATCCATTGTAAGAAACTCATTCTGTTTGAATAAATAAAAATGTAATATACATGTTTTTCTCAAATCATTTCATCTTTGTTATTATGTTCATTGATACTTCACTCATTTGTCTTAAGCAACTAAAAAAGGAGAATGATGAAAATCAAAAACACATGAACTATTAACTGTATGCTTTTGGAACAAAGATCCTGCTGACGATGTACAGGCATTGTTTCAATTCCTAAACACTGGAGTTATAAGGGAGTGAAACCTTCGTCAACCCCTTTGAGCCTAAGGAGTAGTAGTTTCTTTTCAAAAATACAAAACCCTCAATCTTAACCAGGGGCAGGGTAGTCTTCAGTTAGTGCGACCGAGCGCTCAACTTTCAGGTATTCCATCAGAGGATCAATCATATTCCATCTCTCACAACAAAAGCAGAAGAGTACAATCCACAATGGATGTCTCTCATTCATTGAGAAAAAGGCAGTCACAACTTTTTCAACAAGTCAATCATCAAAGTCATACAACTTGTTCCCAAACGAGACAAAAAGAAAAAAAGAAAGTTATGAATCATGATCAAAAGAAAAAAAGAAAGAAGCAATAGCCCGCTAAGTCAAAAAAAACAACAACAAAGCTTTGAAGCAAATGACTTAGGCAAAAATTAGGGCATATCCCGCTGGACAACGAACACCAATATCAAAAGAAACTTTTGTCCAGGCAAAAATTAGGGAAAGCAAAAGACAAAGCAAAAGAACAAAAATCCTCCAAGGGACAAGTTGTCGTGATCATCAACGAAAGCACCAAAGGGTGGCTGCCACCTCCATCAAAGTTGCAAAGGATCCTCATCCATTACAATCCTTCCTGAAAGGCGAACACTCGTGTCAAGCTAACTGAACGTAGGACTGGAGAACATCACGAAGAGGGGTGGGTTAAGTAGAACTTGAGCCTTTATCCTTTGTTTCTTAAACCGTGAACCCGACCACGTTACAACCCTCAAAAGTCCTAATTGAAGTAGGGTTCGTTCCGAAAGCATACAAACTGTAAAATCATGTCAAACTGACTCCTAATGTTGCTGTGTCACTTGTGTTAGTATCGGTACAACATTTTGACAAATAAAAACTTTTCTTTGAGATTAACATGTGCATTGCATTCTCATTATCCTTTTCAAAACAGAATTGTCTCTAACTTGAAAGTAAGTACTTGATACCAAGGAAAGTTCAACATTGAAATTCCATCGAGCGATCTTACAAAAGAAAAGGTTGGTCATCCGCAAAGCAAATATCTGAAGAATCCATGTGGTGGAACAATTCCCTTCAATCTGAGGCAATCATTCCATGATCAACACTGGGGCAGACCATTACAAATCTCCATGATTCAAGCACATCAAAATTCCATCTCAAAAGATCATACAAGCTGGGGCAAGATAGAAACAAGTCATTTCTTCATCTTCAATCAAATGTCAGATATCGAGACAAGTGTCGAGGAGTCAAGCCAAACACCTCGCCTCCACAAGTTCTATCCTTCAAGCTATGACTTTTCCGCAAGGGCACACTCCATTCATTCCTTATATCTTGGAAACAATCATTACATTCATAATCATACATACATCATACATATCATTGCATTCTCATTTGCATTATCCCTCAAAAATCCAATCGTCAATAAAGCAGGGGCATCCACCCTACCTTGATTCTCAAGAAGAGTTTCAGAATTCCATCCAATCTATTCCCCATACAAAGCAGAAAACCCTGACCATGATCAATCAGTACACTACATATAGAATTCATTGCATTGCATCTTCAGAAGTGCATAAAATAAATCAAACATGTGCATATGGAGCATAAGCCAAGTTACTCATCAGATAGGGTCCCTACAAAGCATTCAGTTGATAGTCCACTGGATCACTCAGAGTTACCATTGTGGTGTCATCTCCCAAAGCCAATCATGGTCATTTTTCTTCAACCCAGAGTTGATGTTTTTGAGTTCAACCCAGAGTTGACTTTCCCTCCATCTTTTAACCGAGTTAATTATCTCCTCCCACTCAACCCAGAGTTGACGGTTGTCTCTTTTCTTTTCCCGCTCAAACCAGAGTTGACGCTTATCTTTTACTCAACCCAGAGTTGATTCCTTGTCTTTTCCCACTCAACCCAGAGTTGATGGTTATTCTTTATCCTTTTCCCCTCTCAACCCAGAGTTGATGGTTATCCCTTATTCAATCCAGAATTGATTTCTCTTCCCCACTCAACCCAGAGTTGACGGTTATCTTTTATTCAACCCAGAGTTGATCCTTGTCTCTTCCCACTCAACCAAGAGTTGATGGTTATCTCTTGCATTTTCCCGCTCAGCCCAGAGTTGACGGTTACCTTTTAGTCAACCCAGATTTGATCCTTATATTTTTCCCATTCAACCCAGAGTTGACGGTTATCTCTTTTCTTTTCCCGCTCACCAAGAGTTGACGATGTTTTATTCAACCCAGAGTTGATTCTTTGTCTTTTCCCACTCCACCCAGAGTTGACGGTTATCTTTTACTCAACCCAGAGTTGGCGGTCACCTTTTATTCAACCCAGAGTTAATTCTTTCCTCTTCCCACTCAACCCAGAGTTGACGGTCATCATTTTTCTTCTCCCTCTCACCCGGAGTTGACGGATATCTTTATTCAATCCAGAATTGACTTTTCCTTTTTCCCACTCAACCCAGAGTTGACGGTTATCCCTTGTTCAATCCAGAATTGATTATATGTTCCCACTCAACCCAGAGTTGACGGTTATCCCTTGTTCGACTCAGGGTTGATCTTTTCTCCTTTCCCACTCAACCTAGAGTTGACGGTTATTCTTAATTGTTCATCTTCCCTCTTTCAACCCAGAGTTGAATTACCTTCTCTCAACCCAAAGCTGATGTCTATCTCTTGTTTTCAACCCAGAGTTGATGTTCTTACTTTCTTTCTCAACCCAGAGTCGATGTCTATAGCTCGTCCCACTAATACTGATCTCCCTCTCCGTTCTCAATCCAGAATTGATGTTTACCTCTCATCCAACTCAGAGTTGACTTCCCTTTATTCTTCGACTCAGAGTCGACCCACTTTTCTTTTTCAACCCAGAGTTGATATGTATTTCATTTCTAACCCTGAGTTAATCTGTTCAACCCATAGTTGATACAATCTTCCTCAGTGGATTTGACACCATTTCTTCCCCAGTGGATCCTATCTCTCATCAGGCAAATTTTCAGGTTCTTTTGGTATTTAATCTTCTTCCACCATGAATGTTCGAAAGGCTAGCGCCAATCTCACCTTCAAGTTTAAGACGATTAAATAGGGGCAGCTGTTGCACCCCAAAATTTGCCCATCTAATTATTCTTAATAGGCTTACATATCTCATTCATTTACATCTCAGGTCATCAATAAAATCATGCATCATTAAACAACCATCGGCATTTGAATCAGAGATCTTAAATTATTAAGGTTTCACTGTGATTTTTAAGGTGCATACACCCAACAGAGACTGACTCATCTATTCTCCTATGTGCTTTGAAATGGGACTCAGAAAGTCTTATGAATCGCGAGTAAAGAGAATACAATTTCGGGAAGGCTATGGTTCTTATGGATTAGGGTTTTTATCATTGCATCAGACCTAATTCATTTAAGTCTCATTGGAGATTGAATTATCTAATTACAAGTCGTGTGCTTTAGATTTTATTCAAGAAAAAGATGTGGAACATGGTGGAACTCGTGGAGCATTTCAAGATTGAATAATTGGTGAAATATTAACCATCGGTCAGAACCCATGTCAAGTTATGGTTTCATCTTACCTTTATTCAAATGTGACATGGATTGCAAAAGGGGAGATGTTTAGAAGTTTCAAATGGATTACAAAACATGATGCATTTCCATTACAAACCCACTATCCATTTCAAAATCCTTCATGTTACAAAAGAAATTACATACATGAGAAAATTCATACAAGAAAGTCTATACAAAGTCTACTAGAATTTCCTAAAATCCTTTGTCCTGATCTTTCAATCGTGTGCCTTCTCTCCAAGAAGTTTCCCATGCCATGGGTTTGTTCAAATTTAGTACTGGACCCGCTTCATAGTCCAAAAAGCTAGTCGGTTCAGAATGCAAGAATCCAGTCCAAGCATGCCCTTTGTTTATAACTTTTTCCAACCTACATTGTGCCATCATAGAGCTTGCAAACCTGCAACAAACAGAATCCAAGCTTAAATTATCATTTCAAATCCAAACCACATTTAAAACAGCCCTGCATAATCCCTAACAGCCACACTTTAAAACAATTCATCTCAAATGCATTATACACAAAAAAGTACATCAAGATAGCCCTGCTGCATGTCATTCAAACCCCATACACATTCATATACATTCGCAGTCAAGACCAATACACTATCTAAATTCAGAAATAAACCCCTTGTAACTACCATAACAGTTTCCTAACTAAACCTCCTAACCATCTTAGTTAACCCTCCCTAATCATTTTCTTTTAAACACAATTCAGTTTCAACTAACCTTGGAACCAATTCCAAACTAACTTCTAACAGAATTTTAACCACTTTGTAATAACCTTTTAACCACCTATAACTATCATTCCCTAACTTCTTCCTATCATAACCCATAACTGTCAATAACAAACCTACTTCTAACTGTCAGCATAACCAACTCTAACAACCTACTAACAGAAATAACCAACAAACTGCAAACAGTCCCTAACCGAATTCTAACTTCCTAACAGAATGAGAATATAACAGAAAAGTCAGAGAAACTCACCTATATATGATCACCTTCTTCTGCAGCTTCAGTCTCTCGCTCCCTCCACCATTTTTCACCATTTTCAATCTTCTCTTCCTCCATTCATCTCTCGCTTTTCGATCTCTCTGCATCATCTTCATCTTCACTTCATAACCCTTCTTCAACCTTTGCCTTCTCCACTTCAAGTCTCATCATTTTTGGACTTCGATCTTCATCATCAACCTGCAAAATCATAACGAAAAAACTCTACTTCTCAACCTTCAATCCGCCACTGCCTCAGAACCATCCTCAATTCACACCAATCATTTGTCGCATTCTGAATCACTTCCATTCAACCTTCAGAAATCTTCATCTTCATCGAAGCATCCCTCAAGAAACAACTTCGCCTTCATCTTTCCATCACTGTAAACAACAACGAAGTTCAATATATCGTGAAGCTTCATCCTCGCAACGCACTAGATCTCAGAAGGATACAAACGAATTCAAAAGAGGGAATACAACATTACCTGAGCTCTTGAAGCGATTATGCGCTTGTTCTTCATCGTCGAATTCAGAGACACAACAATGTCACCGCTCATCATCGCACAACGACAATCCCGTAGAATCACCGAGTAGCGTCACCACGTTCTGAATCTTCGATCTCCGGTGTCGCGAAGCTCATTTTTCAGGGTTTCGTAATTATGTGACGAGAGATTGAGAACGAGCCTCGAGCACGCGTAATCCGCGATGAAGTTTGTGTTTGAATCGGAGAGATGAGAGAGATGAGCGGAGGTTCGATAAAGAGTCTAGGCGGAGGAAGAGGCCGCGCACGGTGGTGTCATGGTTGCTCGAAGGTAAGCTGCGCCGACCCCATCGCGAAGAAAGAAGAAGAGAGGAGAAGCTGAATCGTCACTCTTGGTAACCCTAGTTCCCAATTTTATTCTTCCTTTTTTATTTCAATTACTTGTTTTATTAATTATTATTTTTTGATTAATCTGATAATAAAATGGATCAAAAATGATAATCTGTTAACAACAAAATCACACAAAATTTTTTGGGCCTTCATCGAGTTTCAACTCACACCCCCATAGTGGCCCGTTCACCACCTTTTTTGGTGTGCTGAATAGAACAAAAAACCCTAATCTGGGCCACCGAATTGCATCCATGCACCTCTCTTTTGGCCCATTGCAACCCGTTTTTGGCCAGTAATCTGTGAACATAAAAAACGCCCTTAGGGGCCTGCTAAGACTTGGGCCTGCGCCCTATTGCTGTTCACCCCCTGTCCCATTAGTATAATTTAGGTTTTAATTAGATTTTTGTCATTTCTTTTAGACATTAAAAATACTAATTTTTCCTATCATTCTTAGACTTTAATACATAATTTTGACATATTAGTTTAGTCTTCTATTTTAATTCTTTTTGTTTGATTAGAATTCTTGTTTTTGTCATGTAAAAAAATCAATAAAAAATAGTATCTTTTAATTCATTTTGTGCAATATTTTGAATCATGTTTTGTACCATATTTTCAGGTGTTTATGTTAGCCATTTTACACTAATTTTTGTATCGTTATTTACTTGTATTTTTACTTGTAATTTCGATCTCCGCTTATGCTTATATCTTCATGCCATTAGGATCTAGAATTCCCATCGTAACATTAGGCTAGTTGATCATTTTAGGCTAGTCTTCCTTCTTTTCTTTTCAACTTTTAAAATACTTAATAAATATCGATGAAGATCATGCCGTTACTATATTTCATAGTAAGAAAGAAATGATTGAGGCGTAGGCCTTGATGTATGTTCTTTCCTACTTAGCGGAGAAGAAATGATTGAGGTGTGAAGCCTCGATGTATTTCTTAACCGTTGTTTAGAGAAACGATCGTGGTGTAGGCCCCGATGTGCATTCTCTAAACATTCACAAAAGAACTCTTTTTTGTATCTCCTTTACTTAGCGGAGAAGAAATGATTGAGGTGTGAAACCTCGATGTACTTCTTAACCGTTATTTAGAGAAACGGTTGTGGCGTAGGCCTCGATGTGCATTCTCTAAATATACAAAAACTCTTTTTTATGGCATGATTCAAGTCACAAATTAATTTCCCTTAAAAGGCACCTAAACAAAAACACTTCAAAATATCTAATAAAGGCTCAGAGCTAATCAAAGTGAGGAAGTGATGCGATGCCTTGTAGTAGGTTTTCGTCCATCATGGAATCACACATAAAAGACACAAACCAATCATCTCTTCCCTCTCTTGCCTCCGAGGCATTCTTTCTCTTGCCTTCAGGGCATTCTTTCTCCTAATCGGACACGTTATTTCCGCTCCATTCCCAGCTTAAGACTCCAGAGGTCGAGCAGCGGAGTGCGAATGTAACTGTTCAACTAAAAAACACAAAAACAAACAAAAACTAAAGAGCCGAACTACGGCGCTCTGATTCCTGAAAAGGATACGTAGGCATTAGGTCGCGGGGCCTAAGCGAGCACAATTATTTATAAACCTTATTTTCCCCGTGTTTCTTATTCTTTCATTTGCATGCATTCCCTTTGCATTAAGCTATATATTTACACACCCTTTAGATAGAAACAAACATAGGTGGATACCATCGAGTACGATGGGCGTGAGGGGTGCTAGTACCTTCCCCTCGCGTAACCGACTCCCGTACCCTATCTCTGGTCGAAAGACCTTGTCTTATCCTTTCTTTATTCTAGGTTTTCCGATATTCCTTTCCTTCTTTGGGATAAATATATTGGTGGCGACTCTGTTCATTTTTCGCGAGCGTGCGACATTACCAAATATTCAAATTCCGATTCCTCAAACAGAGTCGTGAAAAATAGACAATAAGCAATAGCCTCATCATCTGAGCAGCTTATGTCTCTTCCAAAAGACTTTTCCTCTCTAGGAAATCAATCATGAAGACCATTTGACAATCAGGGCCTTATTACTGTTCACAAGGCTGAATAACCAGTAATTTCCCTAGCAAAGTCTCCGGGATCATTTTATCACTCGGCTGATAATTGATCATGTCTTCAGAACCACTATCACGAGGCTGGTAGTCGGTAACCCTTTTGTTCTGGTTATATTATTAACATGTCTATCACAATGCTGATAGTCGGTAATATTAACCGAATCTTTGAAACTCTTTTTACCTTGTCAAGTCTATCACCATGCTGATAGTCGGTAATACAGTTTCATACCTTTCACCTTCGCATTATTAAACAAGTCTATCCCCATGCTGATAGTCGATAATGTCGATAGGCAAGCTTTTCTCACAAAGCTATCATTCCCCAATGAAGCATACACTTGCTTTCCCGAAAAACGGATTCTCTTCCTAAAACGGATTGAGATATCCTTCCCCAATCTCTTTTCCCCAGCGGAGTCAGTTCTTGATATTCCCTCGGTAAAGATATCCTTGCATCATTCGCAATTTTGGTATCTTAGGTCCAAAATTTGCGTCTTCTGATATTTAAGTCTCTTCCACCCTATCAAAACGAAGATTTTCAATCTTCATGTCTCAGGTTGAAGAAACTTAAATAGGGGCATCTGTCATACCCCAATTTTTGACCTAAGATACCACCTCATATCATCTGCATATGCATCATTTGCATCTCTAACAAATTGCATAGCTTGTGTTTGTTACTTGTGCTCAGCAGGGTTTAATCAAGAGATCACTCATCAGTGCAAGAAACAATCAATTAGGGTTTTGTTCTCCCTTCATCTCAAATGAATCATCTTCATCAATAATCAACATTTGGTCCTCAGAGATTCATTTCAACAAGCTCAACAGCTTTGAATCGACTGAATTAGGGTTTTGACTGAAGACAACATGCTCTTGACTTTTACTCAGAATGTGACATAATGACTTGGGACATGACCTCAAGACCCCAAGTACATCATTTTGACCTAATCCATTAGCTCAAGACATCTCCTACACAAAGATTGATCAGACAAATCCTCAGATCAGGGTTTTGAACTATCAGGGACCAAAATCAGGGATCACATTTGGGAAACCCTAAAAATCCCCAGGAAGTCAATCAAAGGTTTCAATCATCCTCAAATAATCCCTATGACAATATCCAATGGAAATTACATCTCAATTCAAGATCCACAGTCATCAAATCTCATCAGGTCGACAATTAGGGTTTTTGACCTAATTCACTGAACAACTGACTTTTTAATCAGGACATGGTGCCACAACTCAAACTATGGTTCAATATCCTCTAATGCCTCAATGTGATTCATTCATACCATTCATTTGATAAGGATAGCTTGGTTCATTTGAAATCTCCAGAAACGCGATTCGTCTGAAAAAGTCAACTGAACAAGATCACCATTGACTTTTGGGGAATTTTGGTCAACCATGACTTTTGAAGTTTTAAATCATCAATATATGATATGAGAAGTCATTTGATCAAGAAAAATCAAGAAAATCAACCAAGAATCAAAAAGTCAAAAGTTTGACTTTCCATACTTAGAAAAATTCTAAGTGTTTTTCAATGGTTTTTTCCAAACTTTGGAAGGGAATTTCTCAAAATTTCACCTACAAACTGAAAAAAACTTCCAACATGAAAGTTGTAGATTTTGATCCAATAAACAACTTTGACACATATAAATTTTTTCCATAAGATCAACCATTTAAGAGATATGGTGCTTCAAAGTTGGTACTTTTTGAAAATTTCACTTAAAACTTCATTTTTCTCAAAGTTCATGGATCTTTTTCACCCATTTCCTTAAAGGTCTTGAAGAAACTTTCAACTAGGGTTTTGAAGTGTGTAATATGAGCTTTCCAAAATGTCCAAGAGCATGAAAAAATATGGAGTGTAGCTATGGTTTTGAATTTTGACATTAGTGAACTTTTCACTTGAAATTTCAAGCCATTTTCACTAAGTTATGAACCATTTTGCCAAATGATCCAAGTAATGATGCATAGATGCAATAATTGGTAGATATTTTCTGATTTGAGATCAGAATGGAAGAGGATAAGAAGCTTGAGAAATAACCATGGTTAAGTCACTTTTAACCATTTGCATTTAATGTGAAAGATTCCATTTTATCTCTTAAGCCAAATCATCATTCTTGATCAACTTGCAAGAGCTTTGTATTCAGAAACTTTGGCCTATAAATAGAGGTTCAAATCACTCTTCAATTCACACCAAAACCTCACAATTATAGGTTTTCTCTCTTCTTTCTTGAATTGCAAGTTTCATAGTTTTCAAAGAGGTAGAAAACTCAACCTCCAAACCCTTGAAGTTATGGCCAAAGTGATGGTTCTAACATCTCATAAACATCAAATGTGATGTGTTTGAACCACTCACACACCCCAAATTACCCCAAAACTCAGATTCACTCTTCAACCTCCATATGAACACATAAAGAGCCTTATCATGCCAATTTTCATTCCAGATCATTTCTGTCCAAATTAACACTTCCCACACCTCACATATATCACATATGAGCTATCCAAACACTCATCATCAACCTGAAACATCAGAATCATAGAGCTCGATTCACACTTGGGCTTAACTGCAGATCGGGTACCTCCAACTACTCCAGGTGTTTTCAATTCACTCCAAGCATCCAGACACCTTCCCTAAGGTTCATTGAAGCTGTCCAGATCAAGCTACAACATCTGTAACACCTCCTTTGCAAAATTCAATCTCCAGCTTGGCCGTTTTTGAGGTAAGTGCTCGTGAACTTCAAACTCTATCATACATGCATCATAAATGAAAAACTGAGTTACCATCTTGTTTCTGCACCATCACTGAATAATAACCCTCAATTAATTGCATCATATCATGATCATACACGATTTCACAAAGCTTTGTCATATTAGGGTTTTTCGTGTTCATCAGAGAATTAATCATCTTAGAGCAAAAATAAATGAAATTAAAGGGCACCATCATGTTCCTTGTGAAAAACCGAGTGAGATAGACCCTTTGATCGATCAAAACAACACAGATTTGAAGGAATTCAAAATTCAGTTAGGGTTGTGTTCTTGGCGCCAGATTTGGTTTGGGAAATTCAAACATTGGTTTTAAAATATAATAAACTGAAGGCGTATGTATTACAAGCCACAAGCGTGGCTCAGTTGGTAAGTGTTTTGGCTGGTGAGAGAGAGGGCGTGGGTTCAAGTCCTAGTGGAGACAAAACCATTTTTTTTGCAACCTATTTTCTTTCATTTTTTAACAAACTTCATCTAATTAATTAACCATTCAATTTAACTTATTTTTTCTTCATTTTTTAAACACTTCTTATTTAATATATATATTTTGACAATATCAAAAAAAATCACAAAAAAAGATTTATTTAATATGTTTTTAATTAGGTTTAAAATGATACATTTTTAAGTGTTTTTTAAATACTTTAAATTATTGTTTTTCATTTAATTTTCAAACTTAATCACTTATAAATATTTTTTGATCAAACATTAATCATTTAGGTATTAATTAAGTATAATCTTTTTGTTTATCTTGATTAATTTGATTTCTTCCAATTTCAAATCGTTTTAAAACAAGCGATCGCGATTCTTTTCAAAAAAACGATAAACCATTTCTTTTTGATTTTCAAAGGAAACTATTGATTAAATCTTTTTAATTGATCAATTGATTTTCAAAACGATGTGGGGCCTCTCGAATATTAGAGAGTATAAGTCCCTTTTCTTTTTCTTTGTACAGTTTTTCAAACAGAAAACTTTTTCCAAATTACTTCCAAACAGTTTTTAAAACAATAAATCTCAAAACCATCCACCCTGTTTTATGAAAATAAAACAGGGGCCTCTCGAATATTAGAGAGTATAAGACCCACTCCTTTTTCCTTTTGTACAGTTTTCAAAACAATAAAACTTCTTCAAAATAAAATCTTTTCAAACATTTTTCAAATCATTTTCAAAACAACCAAACTTCAAAGAAACAAAGCTTTTCAATATACCATGGGCCTCCATGTAGGTATAAGTCCCGAGCCCTTTCGTACATACCCATTCCAGTACATGAAATTAGGTATTTCATTGTACGCTTTTTTTGTACATACACCTTTTTTGTACATACCTCGATCAGTTTGTTTTTAAACTTTGAATAACAAACCAAAAATGAAGGTTTTCTTTAAATCTTCCCAAAAAATACCATGGGCCTCCATGTAGGTATAAGTCCCAAGCCCCTTTGTAAATACCTGTTTACATAGCTTTGAATAAATTCAAGTGGACCTCTCCCCGAGTGTGAGTCCCGAGCCCTGTGTATACAAATGGATCATGCTTACAGGTATATTTCCTTCATAAACTCCATTATATACACACACTTTGTCATATATGTATAACTGTTCATATTTGTTCATACTTGTGCATATTTGTTCGTACTTGTTCATACTTGTGATTGTGTTATATGCTCATTCAACTTAGTACAACACTAGGTTCCCCATAGCCTCCTATTGGGCTTCGTGCAAAGAATCTCTCTAGTTTAGGTTAGGACATAGAGTATGGTTTCCCGGTGAAATCGCTCTAAGAGCTCAGACCAACTATACCATGCCTCCCCTTGGGCTTTGTACAAACGAGTGACCCTCCCATAGCCTCCTCTTGGGCTTACAATGCAAGGACCCTGGATTGTCCCTCCCATAGCCTCCTCTTGGGCTTACAATGCAAGGACCCTCGGATAGCCTCCTCTTGGGCTTCGTACAAGGACCCACGGGCTTCTTATAAGCATCCCAAATATCCAAAACAAATACCCTAGGAGATTAGACATTTTTCATCTCTATGCTAGGAGTATCTCTTATATATCATCACAAACAATCAATCAATCAAACTTTTTTGCCACAAGTCTGGCTAATCAATCAAATTTTTTTGCCACAAGGCTGGCTAATCAATCAAACTGTTTTACCACCGTACTGGATGATTAATCAAAGTTTTTGTCACAAGGCTGACTTCATTGAAACTTTTGCCACAAGGCTGGCTGATTAATCAAAACTTTTTGTCACAAGGCTGACTTCATTGAAAGTTTTTGCCACAAGGCTGGTTAAACAAACAAAAATCAAACAGATGTATGTGATGATATAGATTAGATACATCTAGCATTTAGACGACATTTGTCTATTTTCCTTTGCTTCCACTAGCATAAGTGGGAACTACGATTGCTCTGACTTTCTCAACATCCCTTTGAGAATACGTAGGCACAAGGTCGATCCTTGGCGAGCAAAACAAAACAGAAAAAACCATTCAAACCTTAGCACCCGTAGACCCCGAGCTACAGATGCTCTGATTCCCTCTAAGGGATATGTATGCAGAGGATCGCGATGATCTTTGCGAGCATAATCAAACAAACACCTTAGGTCCCACCTATTTCACAACAGAACCTTCACCGTAGCATAGAATAAAAAACAATAAAGAACCCTGTAGAGTACTACAGATACGTTGGGTGCTAATACCTTCCCTTCGTATAACCAACCCTCTTACCCAAGATCTCTCCCCCCACTTTTAGGTTATTGCAGCTTTTTTCCTTTTCCTCCTTTGGAAATAATAAAAAGTTTGGTCGAAACAAAGAAAAATCATTTTTTATGAGCACTCGAGCCCAAAGAAGGCATCAGGTGTCTCATCCCACAAAAAAGAGGAACAAAACGATTTTTCGCCCGCGACATGATGCACAAAGAAATTGAGGTCTATGTGGATGACATGATTGCCAAGTCCCAATCAGAGGAAGGGCACATGGAAGATCTTTTAAAGTTGTTTCAGCGTTTAAGAAAGTATCGTCTCCGTTTGAATCCAAACAAATGCACTTTTGGTGTCCGTTCTGGAAAGTTATTGGGTTTCGTTGTCAGTCAGAAAGGAATTGAAGTAGATCCTGATAAAGTCAAAGCAATTCAGGAAATGCCAGCACCAAAGACTGAAAAACAAGTGAGAGGGTTCCTCGGACGTCTGAATTATATCTCCAGGTTCATTTCCAATATGACTGCTACCTGTGAGCCGATCTTCAAGCTTTTAAAGAAAAATCAGGGATGTGTGTGGAATGAAGATTGTCAGAAAGCTTTTGACAACATCAAAGAATATCTGCTTGAACCTCCCATTTTGCTCCCTCCAGTCGAGGGAAGACCTCTGATTATGTACCTCACAGTGCTTGAGAACTCTATGGGATGTGTGTTGGGTCAGCATGACGAGTCTGGTCGAAAAGAGTATGCAATATACTACCTTAGCAAAAAGTTTACCGAGTGCGAAACAAGATACTCGCTGCTTGAGAAAACTTGCTGTGCTTTGGTGTGGACTGCTCGCCGACTAAGACAGTATATGTTGAACCACACCACCCTATTGATTTCCAAAATGGATCCAATTAAGTATGTATTTGAGAAACCTGCATTAACTGGAAGGATTGCTCGCTGGCAAATGTTGTTATCAGAATATGATATTGAATATCGAGCTCAGAAAGCTGTGAAAGGAAGTGTGTTGGCAGAGTACCTCGCTCACCAACCAATTGATGATCATCAATCTATCAGAATGGACTTCCCAGATGAAGATATAATGTATTTGAGATCTCAAGATTGGGATGAACCGTTTCCAGAAGAAGGGCCAGATCCTGAATCCAAATGGGGTTTAATTTTTGATGGAGCTTCTAATGCTCATGGCCATGGAATTGGCGCCATTATCATCACTCCACATGGATCACATGTTCCTTTCACTGCAAGGATATGTTTTGACTGTACAAACAACATTGCTGAGTATGAAGCTTGCATCATGGGACTTGAAGAGGCCATTAATCTGAGAATTAAGATTCTTGATGTTTATGGAGATTCTGCGCTTGTGATTAATCAGATTAAAGGAGAATGGGAAACTCGTCATCCTGGTTTAATTCCTTACAAAGATTACGCCAGAAGGCTATTGACATTCTTCAACAAAGTTGAATTCCACCACATCCCTCGAGATGAGAATCAGATGGCCGATGCTTTAGCCACATTTTCTTCCATGTACAAAGTGAATTTCCATAATGAGGAGCCTCGGATAACAATCAGGCGTCTTGATAGACCTGCTCATGTATTTGCAGTTGAGGAAGAAAGAGATGAAAAGCCTTGGTATTTCGATATTAAGCGCTTCCTCCAGACTCAAGAGTACCCACTTGGGGCATCAAATAAAGATAAGAAAACTTTGAGGAGATTGGCTGGCAGTTTCTTCATCAATGCTGATGTTTTGTATAAAAGGAATTATGACATGGTTTTGCTCAGATGCGTGGATAGACATGAAGCAGACATGTTGATGCATGAAATTCATGAAGGTTCTTTTGGTACTCATGCCAATGGACATTCGATGGCTAAAAAGATGCTTAGAGCAGGTTACTATTGGTTGACAATGGAATCTGATTGCTACAAGTTTGTAAAGAAGTGTCACAAGTGTCAAGTGTATGCTGACAAGATTCATGTGCCTCCGACACTTCTCAATGTAATTTCTTCCCCATGGCCTTTCTCTATGTGGGGCATTGATATGATTGGCATGATTGAACCCAAGGCTTCAAACGGACATCGATTCATCCTGGTAGCAATCGATTACTTTACCAAGTGGGTAGAAGCTGCTTCATATGCTAATGTAACAAAGCAAGTTGTGGTCAGATTTATCAAAAACAACATCATCTGCAGATATGGTGTACCGAGCAAAATCATTACTGATAATGGCTCGAATCTGAACAATAGCATGATGAGAGAACTGTGTGAAAGTTTCAAAATTGAACATCACAACTCTTCGCCTTATAGGCCAAAGATGAATGGAGCTGTTGAAGCAGCAAATAAGAATATTAAGAAGATTGTACAAAAGATGGTTGTTACGTACAAGGACTGGCATGAGATGCTCCCATTTGCTTTGCATGGGTACCGTACATCTGTTCGTACTTCAACAGGGGCAACTCCCTTTTCTTTGGTTTATGGTATGGAAGCAGTGCTCCCCGTCGAGGTTGAGATTCCATCGTTGAGAATTTTAATGGAAACCAAGTTATCTGAGGCTGAATGGTGTCAGAGCAGGTTTGATCAATTGAATTTGATAGAAGAAAAGAGAATGACGGCTTTATGCCATGGTCAGTTATACCAGAAAAGAATGAAGAAAGCATTTGATAAGAAGGTTCGACCTCGTGTATTCAGAGAAGGCGACCTCGTGCTCAAAAGGATCCTGTCTTTCACCTCCGATTCAAGGGGCAAATGGACTCCTAATTTTGAAGGACCATATGTTGTTAAGAAAGCCTTCTCTGGCGGTGCATTAATTCTTGCAACTATGGATGGAGAAGAGCTCCCACGTCCCGTGAATGCTGATGTAGTCAAGAAATACTTCGCCTAAATAATAAAAGAACAGCTCGCTAAGTTGAAAACCCGAAAGGGCGGCTTAGGCAAAAAAGAGCGTCTCGGTGGATTGAAAACCCGAAAGGGCGGTCCAGGCAAAAATTAGAGACATAAACAGAATAAAATACCCGGTGGACTGAAAACCCGAAAGGGCGGTCCAGGCAAAAGTTAGGGATTTATGGCAAGTAACTACATCAGACAAGACTTGATCATCAGCAGTCATCTGTTTATCATGAAGAAGTTCAACACTTTTCAACGGAAGCCTTGGCTCAGGAATTCCCAGTTGAGAGAGAGGATGGGGTCATTACATTTCAATGTACCTTTTCCACAAAATTACCACTTTCCAAACTTTGTAATAATCTATGGGGTCTTGCCTTTTGCAGGCTACCATTCTATTAAGAAAGTTTGAGCCTTTACCTTTCATTTGGCAATCTTATTTCTTTCATATCTCTCAAAATGTCATTTATTGTTGATAGTAATTTTTGAAACAAAGAGAAAATTGATTTCAACAAAATCCTTTTGAAAATTATAAAAGAATTTTTACTTTGATTCATGAGTGCATTACAAGGAATGAATATGTTGATGTATTCATATGCAGAAGAATGTATTCCACTCAATGCACCTTCGGCCTGGTTCGAATATGGTTTAGAACTCGGTTACTGCGTTCTCTCAACTTCAATATTCCCTAGCCATCAAAAGATTGATAGCAGTTTCTGCTATGATGTTCAGTTTGGGACATGCTTGATTATGTCATCTTTGAACACCATCTCTTTCATCGTCAGTGGTACGTCGATGAATTACATCTCCTTTTATATCATCAGTGGTACGGTGGTATATCTCTCCTTCATGCCTTCAGTGGAACGTTGGTATGTGTTATCGTCAGTGGTACGGCGTTACATCTCTTTCATCGTCAGTGGTACGTCGATGAATTACATCTCTTCATATCATCAGTGGTACGGTGGTATATTTCTTCATGCCTTCAGTGGAACGTTGGTATGTGTTATCGTCAGTGGTACGGCGGTACATCTCTTTCATCGTCAGTGGTACGTCGATGAATCATCTCTTTTCATATCATCAGTGGTACGGTGGTATATTTCTTCATGCCTTCAGTGGAACGTTGGTATGTGTTATCGTCAGTGGTACGGCGGTACATCTCTTTCATCGTCAGTGGTACGTCGATGAATCATCTCTTTTCATATCATCAGTGGTACGGTGGTATATATCTCTTCATGCCTTCAGTGGAACGTTGGTATGTGTTATCGTCAGTGGTACGGCGGTTCATCTCTTTCATCGTCAGTGGTACGTCGATGAATTATCTCCTTTTATATCATCAGTGGTACAGTGGTATATCTCTTCATGCTTTCAGTGGAACGTTGGTATGTGTTATCGTCAGTGGTACGGCGGTACATCCCTTTCATCGTCAGTGGTACGTCGATGAATTATCTCCTTTTATATCATCAGTGGTACGGTGGTATATCTCTCTTCACACCTTCAGTGGAACGTTGGTATGTGTTATCGTCAGTGGTACGGCGGTACATCTCTTTCATCGTCAGTGGTACGTCGATGAATTATCTCCTTTTATATCATCAGTGGTACGGTGGTATATATCTCTTCATGCCTTCAGTGGAACGTTGGTATGTGTTATCGTCAGTGGTACGGCGGTACATCTCTTTCATCGTCAGTGGTACGTCGATGAATTATCTCCTTTTATATCATCAGTGGTACGGTGGTATATCTCTCTTCACACCTTCAGTGGAACGTTGGTATGTGTTATCGTCAGTGGTACGGCGGTTCATCTCTTTCATCGTCAGTGGTACGTCGATGAATTATCTCCTTTTATATCATCAGTGGTACAGTGGTATATCTCTTCATGCTTTCAGTGGAACGTTGGTATGTGTTATCGTCAGTGGTACGGCGGTACATCCCTTTCATCGTCAGTGGTACGTCGATGAATTATCTCCTTTTATATCATCAGTGGTACGGTGGTATATCTCTCTTCACACCTTCAGTGGAACGTTGGTATGTGTTATCGTCAGTGGTACGGCGGTACATCTCTTTCATCGTCAGTGGTACGTCGATGAATTATCTCCTTTTATATCATCAGTGGTACGGTGGTATATATCTCTTCATGCCTTCAGTGGAACGTTGGTATGTGTTATCGTCAGTGGTACGGCGGTACATCTCTTTCATCGTCAGTGGTACGTCGATGAATTATCTCCTTTTATATCATCAGTGGTACGGTGGTATATCTCTCTTCACACCTTCAGTGGAACGTTGGTATGTGTTATCGTCAGTGGTACGGCGGTTCATCTCTTTCATCGTCAGTGGTACGTCGATGAATTATCTCCTTTCATATCATCAGTGGTACGGTGGTATATATCTCTCTTCACACCTTCAGTAGAACGTTGGTACGTGTTATCGTCAGTGGTACGGCGGTACATCTCTTCATATCATCAGTGGTACGATGGTGTGATTAGCATTCTGATTCAGGATGCATACTTTCTCATCCCCAGTGAAAGAGGATGATCCCCTTTTCTCATCCCCAGTGAAAGAGGATGCTATAACCTCTCTGACGCGAAGTGTTTTACCCAGAGAAGTTTCTTTCTCCACCAAAGTTCCGGCTCTCCAACAAAGTCTTGCTTTCCCCAGTGGAGTTTCTAAGACATTTGTTTCCCCAGCGGAGTTATAGCAAGACATTTGTTTTCCCCAGTGGATCACCAGTTACTCCCCAGTGTTGTCATGCTTTATTATCATTACATGCATTCATTAACATTGCATTGCATCTTAGGATCAAAAATTGTGTTTTATATATTTAAGTCTCTTCGATTTTTGTCAAAACGAAGATTTCCAATCATCGTATCTCCAAATCGAAGAATCTTAAATAGGGGCATATGTCATACCCCAATTTTTGACCCTAAAATCACGCATCATTTGCATACCAATCATCAATCAAGAAGTTTTAACCTAGATCTCTACTTGCAATGCTGTGCTCAATTCATCTGCAAAGGAATCATCGAGCACCCATGTTTTAGTTTGTATATATTCCTTTACTAACCAAAATACCAAAAATATTGCCTTGTGCTCTTGTATGTTTGTGTTTTGTAGGTACCAAGTCAAAATACCCATCAAAGGAGCATTTTTCAACATTTTCACTGTGCAAATCGATTTGCATAAGGTGTAAATCGATTTACACAACTGTTTCTGCACCAGATCTGCTTCTGCCATCAGTGCAAATCGATTTGCATAAGACAGCAATCGATTTGCATAACTGTTTTTGCCCCAGATTTTGCCTTTTTTCAGCCATGTAAATAGATTTGCATAATGTGCAAATCGATTGCACCAGCACGAATTTGGAAAAATGAAGGCAAATTTCAGCTTTTTGAAGTGTTGACATCATTTGCAAGCATGGGAAGCATGACTTGGTTCTTACATTTGATTTCCTACATCATCTAATCATGTACCCTCATGTGATTGCATCAAGACCATTGGATTTCATTTTTGGCTCCAAATCACTTTCCCAAGCCTAATTCTATTTTCCAATCCTAACTCCAAGCCACAAAATTTCCCAAGCCTAAGTGCTATAAATTGAGGCACTCCCCTCTTCATTTTTCAAGCTTTGATAGCCAAGAAACTTATTGCAAATTCTCTCCTCACCTCTTCCAAACCCATCACTCAAAGCTCTTTCTCTTCCACACAAATTAGTGAGTCACATCTTGAACCTCACTAATTTAGAGCTAAACCTCAACATAAACACTAGTTTTTGCATCAATTGTGAGAGATCAAGGCTTGTGGTTGTGTGTTCTTGAAGAAGATTCAAAGTTTGTAAAGATTTGGTAAAATTCTTGATCCTTTACATGATTCAAGATGTGATCCATTAATGTTTATGCTTGATGCACCTTTGGTGCTACATTGATGAGATTTGCTTGCTTAATTGATACATTTTCGTGCACAAATTGATCCAAGATCACAAGGTGTTTGGTTTTATGTTTAAACAAGTTTCTTCTCTTTATTTGCTGTTTTTTTTTTGAAAACTGTGTTGTGCAAATCGATTTACATCTTGTGCAAATCGATTTACATAACTGAAAACTGCGCAGATTTTGAAAACAGAGTTATGCAAATCGATTTACACTCTGTGCAAATCGATTTACACTGGGCAGAATGCTGATTTTTGTGGTTTTTGACTTGTTTTTGGTTCTAACTCATCTTCTACTCCATTCTTTTGATATTTTCTTTGAATCACAAGTTAGAGGCCTAATTTCTCTCTAATTTCAATGGACTTAGGGCGTCGATAGGATGAGAATCCAAATCCGCAAAATTATGTGATTGAAATTATGGATGAAAGGAGCTTTTAATGTGGTTCCATCTTTTACTTCTCTTTATTTTGATCGATGAAAGTCTTAATACCTTGAGGATTCTTATGGATTCTTGGTGAAGACTAGATCACTCACCATTTTTCTTTTCGTGCGGTATTGCTTTCGGAAAACGATCTACATATCGTTCTTCTCGCATGCATTAGCACATAAAGTTTTGACCGGCCTCGTTGTAGGGTGATTTCTACATAAATCACTTGGCGATCTGCTTAACATAGCGCAATATTTCGTGTCCCGAATAAAAAAGATCAAATATGGAAGAGAATTGTATGCAGTTGATTTAAGACTTGTGGAGGTTTTTATCGTGTAGTCGCTATGATTTTATCAAGCTTCTGATAAACCCCATTGAATTTAAATCCGAGTACATCATTCACTCACCATCGATCTCCTACTAACTTTGATAACATACTTGACAAGTTTCAAGATGGTTATCTTTAACATTTAACAACTAACTTTAATTTCCGCACCTTTACTATACCGCTCTTTATATTACCGCTCTTTATATTACCGCTCTTTATATTTCTCGCTTTATCGCTTTATTTTATCATTTCATCATATTTACTTTCTGTCATTTTCTCTTTGTCCACTTGGACCATACTTTATTTTTTCGCTAAAACACTAATAAATAATCAAAAATCTAAAAAATACATAAGGCTCTCTTTGGACTATCAGTTACTATCCCTAGCAATTTGGAGATTCGGACTTATGGACCTAGTACCTTTGGACTCATTCTATTACTATCATGTGATTGTTCTGTCTGTCTGGCATTGTTCTGTTGTATGTTTATGTGTGCAGGTATTTCCTTGAAAGCCCTTGATGGTTAATTCCAAGGCATTGAGATAAGGATTTTACCCAAAAACAGCCGTTACTCTGCCCAATTTTTGTCAGAATTTTAATGTGCTTAATGAAAAATGGCGCTAAGACAATAAGTTCATCTGGATCCCCAAGTGTTAATGTGTTGGTATTGATAAATCCAAAGGATGGGAAAACTACCTTGGCGCTTAATGTCAAGTGTTGGCTTCTTATTCGGTTAGACCGTTTCTTTCCTTAGCTTTTATTTTATGCATTAGGTTAGCCTCTTCATCTCCTCCCATTCTTAAATTTTCAAAATCTTCTCCCTTTTTCCAAAACATTCTTATGTTTGCAAACCTTTTCAAAACCTTTTTCTTAAAAATATCTTTCGCCCTTAGTGGCTTTTATTCAAAAGTTTAGACACCGTTAATTGTCGAAACGAGTGGTTATACCCCACGATTTTGAAATTGATTGATAATAACGAGATCTTTTCCGCGTGAGAGAGCTAGTGGCATACTCGTTGATTTTATCCGAGTTGGAGCCCTTCTTTCATTTGCGATGCAAAGAACTTGTTTGTTCTCATGCTCAAGATCAATGGCTGAGTATTTCTCTCTAACGACAACAAAGTGTTTATTCGTTTTAAAACGTTTTTCCCAAAAGCGGAACTACATTAGCTCTGACTTCTCCATTGCACCGAGGAGGTATGTAGGCCCAAAGCTTAACGCTTTGCCGAGCTTATTTTAAAAAATAAAACAAACCGTTTTTTTTAGCACACACACAACACAGATTTTCAAAAAGGTTCCCGTGGAGTACCACGGATATGAGGGGTGCTTTAAACCTTCCCCTCATATAATCAACACCCGTACCTGAGATCTCTTTCTTTTTTTAAAAACAAAACTTTGGGTTTTTCGTTCTTTTCCCTTTTCCTTTGAAAAAATAAAGCGCGGTGGCGATTTCAAACGGAATATTGATTCGAGTCAATCCCATGGCTTCGATATCAGAATTTCCCCGCTACACATATGGTTATACTTCGTCTTCGCCAAGCCTATTTTTTACTGAACCGCAGTCATAATTCCTTTAAGGCGCGCAATCTCGGCATCCATAGCAGTACCCTTTTTGACGTGTTCAACACTCTACTTGGCTATTCGATTTGCTTCAGTGTTATCTAAACCATGGATAGCAGATTGTTTCTCTTTAGCATCATATATTTTCTTATGAAACTCGTCGATATGGGATTCCTAGAGCTTGATAGAAGCAGTATAAGTATCAAACTAGGCTTGTGCTGATTTTTTAGAATCAAATAGTTTTTCAGAAGCCTCAGAAGTTTGAAACGCATTATCCAATTCAGAAGTTTGAGCTTGTTCATCTGATTTGATTTTATCCTTGACATCCACTTCCCTATTATGTTCTGCTTGAATCTGATTTATCAGGTTCTGGATGTCAACAAGGGCTTCACCTACATCAGTGAAGCAAGCAGTAATGTCAACTTTATTTATCAGTTGTTTGATGTTAAAACTTGCACCCACATCCGTCTTTAGCTTCTCGAAAAGACCAACTTCGAAGACAGCTATCTTCACCTGCTTCATAAGTTCTTCATAGGACGCCTCGCTGGCACTAATGCCAGAATATGTTGAAGCTCTAGAGACGCTCTTTTCAGAAGAAGATTCCCTTTGAGCTAACATTAATTTGACATACTTGAGAGGATCTTTCTGTTTCAGAGCATTTTTCTTCTCTTCAGTAAGTGACATAGGCAAGCTTTGGTTTATGGACGATAGAGTGATCGTTTATTGCATTGTCGTTGCAGTAGCAGCTTCGTCAGCAGTGGCCTTGTCATTCCCAGGTGTGGTTTCTTGTTCACCCATTTCTTCATCCTAAATGAAGTATTGATCAAAATTGACGATAAATTGGTCATCATCCTAAGCATAATCTATGTGGAACTTGGGTCGTGTAGGAGGATTGCTGGGAGTTTGTTCAAAATCTTTTTCTCCCTCTAGATGGGCCTCGTCAGTTGACTTCAGGTTTTTTCTACCATCCTCACCAAGAGAGGAAGTCTGTTGATCATTTTGAGCCTCAATTGGCTCGGGATGTTGGACTCCAGTCGAATATCGTTTGTTTTGGACAACGTTGGTTGGAGGCGGAGATGAATTTCTGTTAGCTGAAGGCCCACTCTGGTTGTCAGTCGAAACCTAGGGAGCAACAGTTTGTTCCTGAAATTAAGAATGTTAAAATAGAGAATATATTTTCTCTAAGAGGGAAAGTAGTAACAAAGCTTTACCTGCTGAGTCTCAGGATCAGAAGCATTACTCCCAATATGCTTTAGAGCTACGTCACCAGAAGCTTGAGGTTGAAGTTCTAAGGGAAAAGGCGGGATAATCTTGAGTTGGATGCCTGGGTGTCATTCCCCAAATTTTTCCCATCATATTTAATCATATTTCAGTCCATCGGACTTTCAAAAGCTCAAAGATACACAAGAAGGAAGCATGCAGTCTCTCTCCTAAACAACAGCCTCTAAACTAGGGTTTTGTATTTCTCAAAGTAAAATCAAGTTCTAAGACCTCAAATGAATCCCATGGCCTCTTCTATGCCTCAAAGGGTCCTCATGCCAAGTTTCAAGTCCTGATTCAAAAGATTGCTCACTCAATGGCCCAAACGATCAACAATCGACTAGTTGACTTAAAAGTCAAACTATGGTCAAACCACAGTCAAAGTTCCTTATTTTTGGTCAACATATTCATTTTGAAGTATCATTCGTCATTTGATCAAGTATTGATCATGATTCATCAAGGAAAGTTCAGAAATCAACAAAACTCAAAGTTTCTAAATTAGGGTTTTTGATCTAAAAGTCAATTGAACTTTGACCATCCATAACATTCACATGGAACATCAGAAATTCCTTATCTAAAGCTCATTTTGATGGAAGTTGAATTATCTACAATTTTGTCTCTCACATGCCAAGGCCAAAAAAGCTTCATTGGAGAGATATGAGCCAATACATTACAGATCCTTTTGAAAGTCAACAAAAAGTCATTTTTTCTCAAAGAATGGTACATGAACATGGTAGACTCAATTGAGATGAAACCAAAAGGAGCTTTTAGAGGACTCTTTAAGCTTTCTAAAAAGTTCTAGATTACTTCCATAAAATAAAAATTGAGAGAGTTGTGACTGGTTGAAGTTGACAAAATTTTGAGGGAGTGCATAAAGTGAATGTTGAGCAAAATTGGATTTCTTCTAAATGGGCCTATTTTTTATGTTTGAAACTTGCTTCTAACATGGTCCACGACTTCAAGGCCCATCCATGCATTGTTTTGCTATTTATTTTATTTAATTTGGAGTTTATTAATTAAAATTGAAATTAAAACAAAATAAATCAAATAAAATATCAATTGGTTGAAAGGAGGCGCATGGAATCCGATTTTTTAATCAAAATTAATCAAAAATTAAATCAAGCAAGTGATTGAAAGTGATTGGATTAGGATTAAACAAAAATAGAAAGATTTACACATGATTGAATCAAATCTTTTCTCTCACCAAATTACTTGAGGTCCAAGTCCAATTGTTGACCTAATTTCATCCCTATAAGTACTACAATATATTCATCACAAACAAAACACGTTTTGCAACCAAGGAAACAAGGTTTCGAAAAAGAGAAGAAGTTTCAAAACTAGGGCACGTGAGACTTTCTTCCTACAACAAGTTTCAACCCAAACCAGGTGTTCTATCATCATCCTGAAACCTCAAGGGGTCGTTCCCAGTCACCCTCGAGGTTTGTAACACGTCAGAGAGACCCCTCCAAGGTTGCATGTTAGAGCGGTAGAGCGGAAAGCAACAAAAGATTTGGAAATATTTATCCGGGATTTATCGTGTCCACAGAGATTGGTGAGAAGAACTGTCGTTCGACTATCTCGCGTTCTAAGTTTCATGATTTGGGTGCGGAAAGTTAAATGCTGGAAAAGTAAATAAAAGCAGATAAACAATCTCAATAGTCTAAGAGAAAGAGTTATGGAATTGTATTTCATTCTACAAGTCGAATACTTAAATCTGAAGATCTATCGCTCGACACTCACAATACACATCAACATCACCGGGCATCATTCGAGATGCCACATCGGTGCCCATGTTTGCAACAGCGACGAAAGCTCAACCATACTATTCACATCAGCGATTTCTCCACCGACACAAACAACACGGAGGCGTTAGACTCGATACCAATTACGGTTATTAGCCCCAAATCCATTTCTGCAACCCGAAAACTAACATTTATCATTCCTAATCAAGATCTATGGTGTCCATGTCTCCAACAACACAAATCCAGAGCATTTAAGCAAAAAGATCAAGAACAACAACAATGATGATTTGTAAAGCGAATATATAAACGATCCCAAGATCGACAAATGTACATACAATAAGAGTAGAAATATACATATAACACCCACCATTGGAATGAAAGAAAGGGAAGAGAGAAGATGAATTGGAAAGATCTCACCGGTACAATGAAATCGAGACAGATCCATGATCAATCCACATGACGTCACACCCAATGGTGTTTCCTAAACCCCTAAACTACCAAGAAAGGATCAGAGCTCAACTTGTCAAAGAAGAGGTGATAAAAAACCTAGAAAAACCTGTTCTAAGCTATTTATACAAAACTGATTTACGCACAGCATGCGGAGTGCCCTTAGAGCGCGCGACGTGCGCTCTCACTTATGTACCAAACCGCCCTAACGCGCAAAGCGCCCTAAAAACCCGCACGACGCGCCCAAACTTCTTCCAGCTTTTGTTCTTCAAACTCAAAGAGCGCGCGTAGCACGCTGCACCAGAACAGCAGAATTATTTCCTCTTTGCTCTCGCAGCCGTGTCTTTAACACTTTATTCCTCAAGGCTTCGAAAATGAAAGAATACCTATAAAAATACAACAAAAATATCAAACGGTATAAAAGTGTATGAAAATACAAGTATTCGTAAAGTAAAAGTAATTACACAAAAATGGAGAATTATTTAAACGGTATTAACAAAAAGCGTCGATAAGTGCCACTATTTACACACACAAAATAACTACAATTTGGCACTTAACAAACTCTCCCCAACTAGAATTTGTTTGTCCTCAAACAAGGCCAAACACTCAAATCGCAAAGGTAAACATCCTAAAAATCATGAATCAACAAAGTTTAGAAAAATGAAACAATTGTACCGTTCAAACAAAAACGTACGAACAAAGTAAATACTTACCACAATCCTACAACGACAACATGAAAACGAAACGAATCCTAAGTACAAAAATCATACAAAACATTCTAAACAACAACAAACTCAATCACGAATCACGGTAGCAAAAATTCACCGGTGGATGAAAAACACCGAAAGGTGAGGACTTTGACACACAGCCGACAAACTTGCAAACAAAATACAAAATTATGCATTCATCCAAAAATAGTATCGAAAATGCAATGACACGAATCACAAGGGCTTTCAAGGTTGTAATATGGTTTGGTTAACAAACAAGTGATAAGTCCTAAAGCTAATCGAAACAAAAACTTGCCTAAACCTAAGGGAGTAATTACTTCCACAAAGTTTCAAACAATATAATTTCAATCCAACTTATCTCTTCATCACAAATTTCACACCAAACAGAAAACTTATTAGCACACTCTTATTCATACTCTTTTTGTTATTTTTTTTTCAAACTTTTTCTATTTCTTCTTTCTTTTCCTTTGTTTCTTTCTCACATATTTTCTTTTTATTTTTCTTTTTCTTTTCTTTCCACTGCCTCATATCAATCACATCATAAAGAGGCAAACACCTTCTCCCCAACTTGAATTCAACCATAACATAAAATGAATACTCCTTACTTTCTAAGGCAAGGTAAAAATCCAACCAAACATCATAGGTGAAGGTCAAGAAAACAAAGAATCAAACATCCATACACAAATGAAAATCAAACGCTCATAGACAAGCATTAAGCAAAAACAGTATGGAGATTGACAAAAAGGCTCAAAAGGGGTTACAAATGGTCATATACTCACAAGGTAAAATGACATTTGGCTTATGGTAGTTGTCCTCAAAATCAAACAAGTGCCTTGATCACTTTCGTGCATTCACAAAATCAATACAGACGAAAGATTAAACATAATAATATCCAGTTAAAAGAAGAAATGTCGGTCTCTCGCATATATACACAATGGAAATCCACCTCACATTTATGGTAAAAAGGGAAAACTAAATGTGATTCAAGTCATGAGCAAGTTATGCAAAAAGAATGAGTAATATGAAATATGTACTAATGAAAAGTCTCCTAAACATGCTATTCTATAGAAAGAGATAAACGAGTACCTTGCTATGTACAAATTCGATCAATCATTACCGCACAATTGGCATGTTTAATCAATCTAAATCGGAGAATTACTAAATGCGACCACAAGTGATCGAACCAAAATTTGAATCTAAACACAAACAAAAGAATTAAAAATAAAATGATAAAACACTATACTATAAAGCCTTGGTGTAAGAGATAAAAAGGTAAGTCGAGTGACCCTTTAAAAAGAGGTCACTGGCCAAAAGCAACACAGCGCGTGACGCGCGCTCACCAGAAAAACAAAACCAGTCTAAAAAGACAGATTTTCCAGTGAGCCACCACTTAACACCTACACAACTCAATTACAGAAAAACAGAAAAATAAAACTGTCGGGGTGCCTCCCAACAAGCGCTATTTTAACGTTGTTAGCTCGACACCTTTATTGTTTCGCGAATGGTAAGAAAGTTCCTCGCGGTACGCAAATGCTTTCGCCTCAAACTCCACCTAAAGAAATGACCTAACCACACACTTGAACAAACGTTACGAAACAATAAAATTTACAATAAGACATAAACAACACGTATGTGCAAATACTCAAACAATAAGAAAAACACAATTACAACAGAATGGTGAAATTGACTAAACAAGTTGAAAAGTGAAGATATGTAATTTAAGAGCTAATCCGAGTTCAACTTGTTTAGTAAGTTCACCAAACAAAACGAAACAAGTATAACTATACAAGAAAATAAAAGTACGAGTCTATACATAAAATATACGCTATGGACATATATACGAAACTTAAAACATGAAACCATCGCAATGCGATTAATCTCAACCAATCCCCGGCAACAGCGCCATTTTGTTGGAGCGGTAGAGCGGCAAGAAACAAAAGATTTGGAAATATTTACCTGGGATTTATCGTGTCCATAGAGATTGGTGAGAAGAACTGCCGTTTGACTATCTCGTGTTCTAAGTTTCATGATTTGGGTGCGGAAAGGTAAATGCTGGAAAAGTAAATAAAAGCAGATAAACAATCTCAATAGTCTAAGAGAAAGAGTTATGGAATTGTATTTGTTCTACCCGTCGAATACTTAAATCTGAAGATCTATCGCTCGACACACACAATACGCATCAACATCACCGGGCATCATTCGAGATGCCATATCGGTGCCCATGTCTGCAACACCAACGAAAGCTCAACCATACTATTCACATCAGTGATTTCTCCATCGATACAAACAACACGGAGGCGTTAGACTCGATACCCACTACGATTAGTAGCCCAAAATCCATTTCTGCAATCCGGAAACTAACAGTTATCATTCCTAATCAAGATCTATGGTGTCCATGTCTGCAACAACACAAATCCAGAGCATTTAAGCAAAAAGATCAAGAACAACAACAATGATGATTTGTAAAGCGAATATATAAACGATCCCAAGATCGACAAATGTACATACAATAAGAGTAGAAATATACATACAACACCCACCATTGGAATGAAACAAAGGGAAGAGAGAAGATGAACCGGAAAGATCTCACCGGTACAATGAAATCGGGACAGATCCATGATCAATCCACATGACGTCGCACCCAATGGTGTTTCCTAAACCCCTAAACTACCAAGAAAGGATCAGAGCTCAACTCGTCAAAGAAGAGGTGATAAAAAACCTAGAAAAATATGTTCTAAACTATTTATACAAAACTGATTAACGCACAGCGCGCGAAGCGCCCTAGGAGCGCGCGACGCACGCTCTAACTTTTGTACCAAACTGCCCAAACGCGCGAAGTGCCCTAAAAACCCGCGCGACACGCCCAAACTTATGTCAGCTTTTGTTCTTCAAACTCAAACAGCGCGCGACGCGCCCTTTAGCGCGCTGCACCAGAACAGCAGAATTATTTCCTCTTTGCTCTCGCAGTCGTGTCTTTAACACTTTATTCCTCAAGGCTCCGAAAACGCAAGAATACCTATAAAAATAAAACAAAACTATCAAACGGTATAAAAGTGTATGAAAATACAAGTATTCGTAAAGTTAATGTAATTACACAAAAACGGGGAATTATTTAAACGGTATTAACAAAACGCGTCGATAAGTGCCACTATTTACATACACAAAATAACTACAATTTGACACTTAACATTGCACCGGTTTGTTAAATTTCCCCTATTCTAAATTCTTCATTCATTCAGCATGAACCGATTCTATGTGCATGAGCATGTTTATAATGATACTTAGGAACGTTTTGATGCTTCGTTTGTGAGTTTTGGTACAGGAACAATGATCCGCCGTTTCGAATACGTACTTTTAAGACGTTTTAGGCAAAACCATGGACGTCACCGTGTTCGCAGGATTACCTTTGGTTGATCTAGGCATTATTTGAGTTTTGCTTCATGCGTTTTTTTGAGTTTTGATGTTTACAAGGAATCGAAGGATATTCCGCAGGTGATTTCGTAGGAGATTCTACAAGAGAATCCGCAGGTAAAACAAAGGAGAAGATGAACAGTAGAGGTTGGCCCTTTGACCACGCGTGGCGCAGGCCGTATGGCTGGTCAACGTCAGCGTGTTCTCCCTCTTATGCTGATAGGCTCACTCCAAGTATTCTGGGGCCTACACACACTTCTTCATTGACTTTACCATTCCCCATGTGTTTTTCTATTTCTTTTTATTGATGCATACAACTAACACAAATTGCAGGCAGCGTAATTGGCACGGCGTCACGTTGGCATACCATAAAGACCCAGGTTCGACCCTGGCTGAAGACAATTATTTTTAACACTAGCAAGCTTTGTAGATCCAGTGCTACGCCTCCTCACGAGTCCACGCTGCACCACCACGCCATCACCCTTAGATCTCCCAGCATCCAGATCTACATACCAGGATTAAAGCAACACCATGAACCTCCATCAACGCTCCACACAGAATCCAAAGCTAAGTATTTCTTAATTTTTTATTTTATTTTTTACATAATCCTTTTTATTTATTTATTTTCTATTATTTTGTTAATGCTTTGCCCTAAATTTTTTATATTTACTAACAATGTTGTATTTTAACAGTTATCTCTTTTTAATCGAAAACTCAATTTTTTATAATTTCATCAAAAAATTGTTTCCTTAACATTTAAAAATTAGTTGTTTTGCACATATCTTTTTATCAATTAAATAATTAATTCTTAGGTTTGTTAACCTCGATTCATTTATAAACCCTAATAGCCTTAGGTTTATTGTAGGTGTTGCCCATTAACCCTGGTCTAGATTTTTACCTGCTTCTTTTATTAACCCTGGTTAGCTTGCTCCCCATTTGGGGTTTTTCCGGTTTATTTGTTTGCCTAAATTATTACGATTTTAATTTTTGATATGTTACATTATAATTGTTAAGATCTTTAATGCACTAACATTTCTCTTCTTTGTGCCTAATTTTCAGGGTTAACCAAGATCCTTCAGCCACGCGCCATCAGATCAAAAAGCTAAGTTTCTAATTCTTTTCTTGTTTAAATATCATTTTAATTTTTATTTTGCCTCTTTGCCTAAAATAGGGTTTGCCTCGAATAGTCAATGAATCCCTCCTTCACTCACCCTTATTATTTTCCTTTTAATTTTCAGAATTGATCGAGGGTTCGAGGAAGATCAAGGCATTCAAGAGTTTTGATTAATTATTGTTCCCTCTTATTTTTACGCCTTTTAATTTCCCCCACCCCCGCAGGTGTTTATTGTAATAGCGTAGGAATTTTTAATTCTGCCTTTATTTTTTAACTGCGTGGTTAGTAATCTTAGGGAGTGCAAGCCTTGTTTAAAATAAATTAGCTCACTAATTATAAGATAAATATCTGAATTAAATCACGTGATTGTGTCATATCCCAAAATTTGCCCATCTTATTTCATCTTCAAGGGTTCAAGATTCAAGGGTTTTCTCAGAAGCACTTTCTCCTATTCAAAACTAGGGTTTGCATTTTATCAAAGGATTTTGAATCTCTAAGGCCTCAAATGGATCTCAAGGTATCTCATATGTCTCAAAGCATCTCCATGTCAAAAGTCAAGCTTCAATTCCAAGGATTGCACATTCAAATGCTTAGATGATCCATAGTCTACTATTTTGACCTAAAAATCAACTATGGTCAAAATACAGTCAAACTTCAAGATTTTTGGTCAACATCAAGTATTTGAGGTTATATCCATCATTTGATCAAAGGTTTATCATAACTCAGTAATAAAACTAAAAAATGAACAAAGTCAAAAGGTTTAAATTAGGGTTTTTTAAGGAGAAAGTCAACTGAACTTTGACTGGTCATAACTCTCACATGGCCTATTATGAAGGAAATTGGATTCTCTACAACTTTGTTGCTCACATGCCAAGGCCATAAATGCTTCATTCAAGAGATATGGTCAAAGAGATTATAGGTCCTCCAAAAAGTCAATAAAAACACCTTTTGGGTCAGAGCTCATAACTTGAGCATGGAAGCTTCAATTGAGATGAAACCAAAAGGGTCATTTAGAGGACTCTTTGAGCTTTCTAAAAAGTCCTAGAACATGACCATATCATAAATATTGAAAGAGATATGCTTGGTATAAGTTGGACGATTTTGAGGAAATGCATAAAATACAAAGTGGCCAATATTGGACTTTTGGATTAATGGGCCTAAGATTTTAATTTCAAACATGATCATAAGCCTATTAAAGACCTCTAAAGCCATCCTCACATTTTTATGTTTTTATTTTTATTTATTTAGATTTTATTCAAATAAAAGCTAAATAAATTAAGTAAAATACTAAAATAAATGGATCAATTTATATGGCTTTCATATCAAATTTCTCCTTTCTTATTAACCTAAAGATCCAAGCCCATGGGAACCCTAATTCCATTCATATATATATATATATATATATATATATATATATATATATATATATATATATATATATATTCAGAAACATTCACTAATGAGGGCGGGGGGGGGGGGGGGGGGGGGCGAAATGTTGGTGACAAGAGGCTAGGGTGTTCAAGTTCAAAGTTCTCTAAAAAACTAGGGCATAATATTTCATCGTGCACAGCTGCTCTCACTGCATTCTAAGCCTTGAATCATCTTCTTGCACCGTCTAGAGGATTATCCCAAGCAATTGTGAAAGTAAGAACGTCTCAGATCCTTCTCATTAAGGTTGCACCGGTTTGTACAAATTCTCAACTTCAAACTCGTAATTCTCGCATTCTGGTTTGATTCTCTGTATATATTTTAGTTTATGATGATGATTTGGACGGGTTGGGCTCATCATTAACAAGTTTCCACGCACGGGGCAAGAAGCACCATGGCTAGGGTTCTAAAAAGATCCGCGTTCGAACTTACCTCTACAGGCGTTTTCTTAAAAAACTAAGGTCATATTCGAAATCAGGGAGCAATTTCTAATCGATATGGGTTGTTTGTTTTCTTTTTCTGTTCGTTTTTGCAGGTTGCAATTCTTGAGATCATCGGAGAAGAAGGAGTTCTCCAGCGTCTCCGGCGGCTCTGCGACTATGGCTGCACGTGTGGCCTCTTCCTGATTCCCTATTGGCTGGTCAAAGTGGACACTATCTCTCCACCTTTTCTCAGCATGCGTGGAATAGCATAATTGGTGGGTCAAGAGGAAATTAAACGCCTATGCATTCTCATTGGCAAACACGCAGCATAGGGGGCCCACCAGCAATTTCGTTTGAAATCATGAGGAAATGATGGATCCATTATCATCACATGGTCGCGATCCAATATCAATTCATCCATGCAGCGCAGTTGGTAAGGACGTTTTAGTATTCAGCGTGAGGGCCTGGGTTCGATCCCTACCCTCCACGCTTTATATTTTAACCCTTTGTGTGTTAAGTTTATCCCAGATCAAATGCACTCTGACAAAGAAAGTTCATGGCGCACCCTCATCATCCTAACCGTTAGAGGAGTTCAAGGATGAATTCAACGCCCCAGAATATGCATGCTCATCATGGAGACTCAAAGGCTAGAAACATAGGATCACATCGAGGTTCTTTTATACATTGTTTTTATTATTTATTTAATTATTTGGATTAAAAGTTAATTAATTATGATTAGATTTAATTAATTTGTTCATTTATAAATTAGAATAATGAAATTAGGATTAGGTTAATGATTAGGGTTTAGGATTATAATATTTCCCGATTATTTTGATCTTCTCGATTTAATTAATCTATCTTTAATAATAAAAATCACAAAAACCCTAGAAAGGTTATCAATGTATTAGGGCTTGCTCAATCCCACCACTTGGCCAAAGCATTAGGATTTAATTTATTATTCGTTCCGACTGAATTAATCGGTCGCAATGGTTAATAATCCAATTATTTAATTATTATAATTCAAATACATTTATTTTGCTAAATGGTTTTAACAAAATCTATTGGTTACAATGATTAGCATACTCAATTCGTTATCGTGTAATAATCAAACATATTGATTATGAGGGATAACGATAAATTAATAATTATTTAAAACACACACATTTGCTATTCGTGATAATCGAATTTATCGATCAGAATGGTTAGCAATCTTTCATTCATTTTGTTAACTATGGTGATCAAACCTATTGATCATTGCAACTAACGGTAACATATTAAACCAGGGTTGTACGCCATCTAAAACACATCAAACCAAAACTACGGATTTTCATTACTGCGATAAGGTAATTCAAAATACCTTGCACACTACGGATTATCATCACTTCGATAAGGCAACTCAAAATGCCTTCAAACACATTCATGCTAAATTCTAAGGCGTACAACCCTGCCCCGAACTACGTTGACTCTGATTTTCCCTAAGGAGATACGTAGGCACTTGGCAACAAGGCGAGTCCCCTTCCCCAAAACCTAAATTCATTCAAATCTACCTTTTTGCCCTATTCATTTCTTTAGCTACTAAACCTTAACATTTTAGCCACAAACCTCTCGACGCTCTTAAGCTACAAACCTTAGATGCCAACCTTAGGAAAGGGTTAAGGGTGTCATACCCCAAAATTTGCCCTCTTATATTCAATCAAAGGTTCCTCATTTCATCTCCAATAACTCAAGGTTCTAAGGTTTTCTCAAGTCACTCTCTCCTATCCAAAACTAGGGTTTCGCACTTTATCAAAGGAATTGGAATTTCTAAGGTCTCAAATGGATCCCAAGGTGTCTCACATGTATCAAAGCATCTCCATGTCAAACGTCAAGCTCCAATCCCTAGGATTGCTCACTCAATGGCTCAAATGATCAATAATCGACTATGTTGACCTAAAACTCAACTATGGTCAAAGTACAGTCAAAACTCCTGACTTTTGGTAAACATCAAGTATTTGAGGTTATATCCATCATTTGATCAAAGGTTGATCATGATCCATTAATAAAAACTCAGAAATGAACAAAATCAAAAGGTTCAAATTAGGGTTTTTTAAAGGAAAAGTCAACTCAACTTTGACTGGTCATAACTTTCACATGGAGCATCAAAAATTTCCCAACCAAAGCCTATTTTGAAGGAAATTGGATTCTCTACAACTTTTCCTCTCACAAGCCAAGGCCAGAAATGCTTCATTCAAGAGATATGGTGCAAAAGATTATAGGTCCTTTTAAAAGTCAACAAAACACCTTTTGGGTCAAAGCTCATAACTCGAGCATGGGAGCTTCAATTGAGACAAAACAAAAAGGATTATTTAGGGGACACTCTGAGCTTTCTAAAAAGTCCTAGAACTCTCCCATACAATAAAATTTGAAAGAGTTATGGCTCGTACAAGTTGGGCGATTTTGAAAAAAGCACTTAAAGCAAAATGGAAAAGTTTGATATTTTGAACCATTGGGTCTAGAATATGGATTCCAAACATGACCATGGGCCTTATAATTATCTTTAAATTAATTATTTTATTTTTATAATATTTGCTTTATTTATTTGAATTTTTAATTCATTTAAATATGAATAAATTATTATACATATGAAAAATTAGTTTTAAATCAAAGATTTGATTTTGTAATCAAATCCAATTATCCAAATGCTCCATATGAGGTGAAAATTTCGTGCTAAAGGGATTGGAAAGAGATAAGAATGATTTGAACAAAAAATAGCAAGATTTTCAATCAAATCTTTCCAAAAAAAATTTCTCTCCACTCAACTTGATTTCCAAGAAAGATTCTTACCCTAATACATTCATATAAATATTGACAAGATATCCTAATGCAAAGGGGACGAAAATCTGGCTCGTAAACCCTATGCTATGTTTCCCTAAATCAAAATTCTAGGGCAAAGAAAAAGGAGGTCTTCTAGGCGTTTTTAGGGACTCTTCAGTGTTCATTCGTCCTCCTACAGTATCAAGCAAGCAATTCATACCATTGCATGAAGCTAAAGCACCACAGAACGCACTCTTTCATGATTGCACCAAGTGGATAAATTCTGGTATTTCTAACCTTTTATTTACACGATATAAACTGGTTCTTCGCATTTAGATATGTTCATATTGCTATTCAGGACGAGTTCGATACTCTTTTCTTGAGTTTTAGCGCAGGAGTCGAGAGAAGCCATTGTTAGGGCTTCGGAGGTCGTGACTTCATAACAGGAGACACAGTCTGTTTCAGGGCAAACTAATCATTCCATTGAACTTCCAGCTATTGTTTTAGTGGACCTGAGTTCTCCTTTGTCTTGCATGCTCGTCGTTTTGCAGGAACTAAATCGTTGCATTGACTGGTTAAGAACCTGCGGAAAAATCCGCAGGTAAAATCGCAAGTACGTCCGTGAGTAAATCCGCAGGTCTGGAGGTTAGTGACGATGAACAGTGCTTGAGAAAAGTTTGACTCCGTGCATGGACCATTCATTCGCTTTTATTGGCTGGTCAATCTTCTCCATCTTCTCTCTCCGTTCTCATTGGATACTCATGACTACACGTGGGCCCAGTTTTGACTAGTGTTTGACTTTCCTATAGTCCCTTTGTTTCATATTTAATTTATTCTATGTGTAATATTATTGACTAAGAAAGCGCAAAAACATTGGTAAAAACGAAACGCCTTATAACCAAAGGGATGAGGGTTCGAGCCCTGGCTTCCTTGGGTTATTTTGCTATTTTATTTGGATTAAGCTACCACAGAATCCAGCGCACTGCTGCCCCACGTGCTCTCCATGCACCCTCAATTCGCCACCACTGGATCTCCAATAATCCAAATCTAACGCTCCTCAGCCTGCATGCATACCATACTCCCTCAAAGGCTCACCATACAGAATCAAAACCAGGTTTTCTTTATTTTTTTATTATTTTTGTTTAAATGTTTAGATTAAATATTACATAATGTTATTTAATTTAATTGATTTGTTTGATTAGGATTAATAATATAATTAGGATTAAGATTATGATTAACATTAGGATTGTCCCGATTATTTTCTCGATTAATTCAATTTAATTAATTTTAATCAATTTTAAATCACAAAAACCCTATAAAGGTTATCATGTATTAGGGTTTGTCGAATCCCACAGGCCATTAGGTCAAAATATTAAGATTTAATTTATTATTCGCTTCGATTAAATCAATTGATCGCGGTGGGTAATAATCAGTTAGTTATTTAATTCTTTAATTAAAGATAAATTAAATTAATATTTATTTTGCTAAATGGTTTTAACCAAAGCTATTGGTTACAATGATTAGCATTTCCCCTTTATCAAATTCGTTATTATTTGTAATCGAATCTATCGATTATGAGGAGTAACGATAGTTAAATTATTTGAAACACACACATTTTCTATTCGTGGTAATCGAATCTATCGATTATAGTGGTTAGCAATCCTCCCTTCAATCCGTTAACCATGGTGATCAAACCTATTGATCATCTTAACTAACAGTAATATATCAAATCAGGGTAGTACGCCCAAACATTTAAAACACAAAACTTCATCTCTTTAATACTGCGATCTTCAAAACTACGATAAAGTAATTCAAAATACCTTCGAACTTCGCATTTCAAAAACTACGACAAGGTAACTCAAAATACGTTCAAACCATATCAAATCAAATTCTAAGGCGTATAACCCTGTGCCCGAACTACGTTGACTCTGATTCCCCTAAGGAGATATGTAGGCACTTGGTAACAAGGCGAGTCCCCTTCCCCAAAATCCTAATCAGGTTCGAATCTTAGCGTTCACTCTTTTCATTTCCTTAGCTATTAACCTCTATATTTTTTCCATAAGACTTTACCTTAGATCAAACCTTAGGAAAGGGTTGAGGGTGCCTAACACCTTCCCTCGACCTGATTATAATAATCTTACCCCGATCTCTTAACTGCGTAGGGTTTCCTATTCGCCCTGGTAGAATAGGTGGCGACTATAGAATCTTAATTTTTAGGGCAGGTTGCTACAAAGGGTGCCAAACATCATCCCTTGACCTTATTATAATAATCTTACCCGAATCTCTTAACTGCGTAGGGTTTCCTATTCGCTCTGGTAGAATAGGTGGCGACTGTAAAAAGCTTAAATTTTAGGGCAGGTTGCTACAGATTGTTGCACCCACACACCTTTAGGGTAATCCCTCTTGTTTCCTTTGTTGTCTGTTTCCTTATGATTCTGTTGCCTCTAATTATACTAAATAATAGTCAAGTCCCTCGATTCCGAGGATACCTACAGCAAGGTTGCCTAAAGAGATTGAAAATCATCTAGTCCCTCGAAGTTTCCTCGGTAAAAGATGATTGTCCCAATTGCTAAGGTATCCTCGCATGATGCCTAAAAAGATTGATGACTATTCTATCCTGCCCTCTCATGGTATGGATAGACCCTTTCATCCTGAAAAGCTAAAAGAACAAAAAAGACAATCTTAGGGTAGATGTTCTTAAATGCTTGCTCACATTCAATTCAAATTCAAAACTCTTTTCCCACTCTTTTTCAAATCAAATTCAAAAAGACTATGCTTATTTACAAGCTAAAGTTCTTCTTCAAAGTTTTTACTATTCACACATGACACTCTTTCAAACAATTCAAACAAACAAGTGAGCTAAGCAATTAAGAGCCCATGGATAACCATGGATACTAAGGGTGCTTAAAACCTTCCCTTTGTATAACCTTCCCCTGAACTCAATCTCTTTTAAAAGGTCTTTCCTATTCTTTTTGCCTTTCCAATCGGATAAAATAAAAGTCGGTGGTGACTCCTGCTATCCGCAACATTTCTTTTAAAAGTCAGTTCACCGTGTTACACTGGGATATTGGTGTTTTGATAAGAGGTGATCAGTGCATTTTGATGCACATTCCTCTACGGTTGTACTTATATATTTCCATGGTTTGCTTGTCTTATTTTTGTATTTTATAATGTTTTTATATTTTAATTTATTTTTATTGTTATTTGATTTTCGTATTTAATTTTCATCTTTAGCAGTCTGCACGGAAACAATCATAACTGGAGTTTCAGGAGTCCGATTGAGGCGTTCTAAAAATCGACGGAAACTAAGAGAAAGAGCTACAATTCTTATGTTGGAGTCGAAGTCAGAATCGGACTGTAGAAGGGCCAGAAAATTCGTTGAAGTTGCAGCACTAGTTTGAGTTAAGTTTCGGGTCAATTAGTTTTGGGCCTGGGTCGTATGTTTGACCCAGTTGGATTGTAAAACGGGTTGTACTCTTTCCCCTTAGGGTAGCAGCCGCGGTACTGTAGCATCGATCACTATTCACGAAATTTTCCAAGCTTTTGACGAATTCATGGAGAACTAAACACCTTTTTACGGATTCACTGTACTCAGGTTTCAAACTTTGAGATTGTTACAATATTTACAATTTGATTCGATTAATTTCAATTATGCTATAAGATTCTTGTTTGCTTAATTCGATTATCATATAACATTGTTGATTTATTTTGATTGATATGTGTTCCCAATTTTAATCGCTGTTAACTTTGCTTAATTGTTAATTTGCGCTATTCATAACCGTATGCTTAATCCGGCAATAGGAACATGTTTCTCATAGTGTCAATCGCGCTTGTTGATTGATATTGTAATCAAATAGGATAGAAAATCCGCTTAGGGAATTGTGATATTAGAAATCAATGATAAGTAAGAACCGAGTCAGTGGATCTGTTTGCTTTATAATCACTTATTTCAAAACAGCTTATTTTTATAATCACTTATTTTAAGCGCTTTTTTCTATAAATCGAACCTGAACCAACCCCCCCCCCCAAATTCGACTTACATTCGGTTAGTAAAACCCAAGAGTCCTTGAGAGACGATACACGAGTTACCGTTACCGTCGTACTACAGTTTTCTAAAATTAACTCGTTTTTGACCCGCGCGCGACAGCGAATCAAATTTGCGCCGATTGCCTTATTCTTCTTCTTTTTACTTTCTAAATGTTTTGGGGAAGCCTCGTCCTCATCTCTGATAATGGTGTCGTTGCTAGAGGAGACTTTTCTTTTACGTGGCGTTAATGGAGGTTTACCATCACCCTGAAAAGAAGGCAGGTAAGTATTTAGAAACAAAAGGGAGAAATATAAAGAGATCATATAATCGACTACCTTCAAGCCCCTTGTTGTTTTTGGAGTAACTTCTTCAGTCGGAATTCCTTGACTTGAAGAGGAAGTAGATTTAGAAGTAGTGGTTGAAGCGGTCTTCACCAAGAGTTTATCCTTCTTCACTACTTTTCTTTCAATAGCTGAAAAGAATGTGGGTTAGTCGAAACATAATATGTTAAAGATTAGTAAAGGTTGAAAGATTGTAAAACCAAGAAATCCAAACATTCCACACCTTGACCTATCGGAGAGGTTATTCTCACTGCATCTAAGTCGAATTGGAGAAAGCCTTTGAAACTGTCTAAGGTATGTTTGGTCGTAACTACTCTTTTAGCAGGTTTTTTAATGTTATTTTTCAAAACATCAAAGATATTCCCACACACGAACCAATCTGGGTAAGGAGGAAAAATGATAAAGCAAAATCTGCACTGGGTAAATTTGGAAATTTGGGTGGTTCGAACTTAAAAGTCAAATCATATTTGAATTCAGGTTATACAGCCCTAAGAGTTTTTCTCTTAGCTATTTGTTTTGTAAATTTCTTTTTTAAAACGAGAGCTGCATCACAAACTGTTTGAACAATTTGTGTGGGATCATAGACAGTTTCAAAGTAATTTTGGAATGCTTGGATTTCTTCAGATTGTGTAAGCTTACCCTTGTAAGAGTGATCCTGCAATCATGAAAAAGCTTTTGTTAGATTAGCTTTGATTCCGTCAGTGATATACATATTGTCAGAATAGAATTTTGTCCACCATTGACCGAATCCTTTTATGACATAAAATGATGGTTGATACGCTATCAATTGAAATTCAACAAAGTTTGCATGATTGCTTTGGTTAGTTGCAATGTCTCGGGCAGTCCAATCAGTCCCTGCAACACATAATTCACGCTTTCGTTTAAAGAGAGATACAGGAATGAGTTGACACAACCCAACCCTTTGGAAAACATCAAAGTATGTTTGGTGAGAGAGGCTTGAAAGTTATCGCCTTCATCAGTTGGAGTCAGTTGAAGGAGCCTAATGCCTTCAAAATTTCTTTCTTTTATTCCTGGGTTACTTTCATCAATATGCCCATGGGTTGGCAAAGAAGGTTCGAAAGTGGCATTCAACCACAGTTGAAGAAGCCAGTAAGGTCCTGACACGAATTAATATATCAAATCGAAGGAAATTTCGTGTAGAATCCGAATCTTCAAGAATTACCTGATTTGGAGTTACGAGCAGAGAGTTATGGCATTATTTGTGAAGGCTGCCAAAGGGTTACGAAAATAGATTTTGCCCATGAGTTATCTTCTCTCCCTCTTAGGTTTTCCTCCTCTATTTCTCAATTTCCCTCTATTTCCTTGTTTTATTAAAACATAGCATAATTTAGCAATGGGCTCGACAACTTAACACCCCCTCATTACTAATACCACACTTGGCCCAAAAGCCCATCTCATAATTCTTTCAACATAATTCCACAAAATACTGAATAATTCTAAATAATTATTTAATTTCCGATTAAATTAAAATTAGAAAATATGAGGTGTTACATTTTACATGTGGTTGACTTACATTTTCGTCATTTATTTCTTCAATCTTTAAGTTGCACTTAGAGTTATTGTTAATAGATTCTTGAAAGTTGAAGTTAGTCAAAAGATTTTGATAATATTCATAATCCAGAAATATCATCAATCATGAATCAAATCACAAAGATACGAACTCTCAAGACACATGTCCTAGGATTAATCTAGTCAATCCTATAAGTTACCAAAGTATATACCTTTGGAGGACTAACAGTTGTTTGTCAGAAATCACTGGTGTCATACCCCAAAATTTGCCCATACTATTTCTCTCATTCAAATTCAAATCAAGGCACATGGCTCAAAGACATCCCTCCTAAACAAGGTTCAAGGAACTATGGTTTTTGTTGTTCTGAGGAAAATCAATGGATCAAAAGCTCCAATGCATTTCATATGGTTTATGATGTTTCAAACTACCTCCATGACAAAATCCAGGGCTCAATTGCTCAAAAAGCCAACAGTCGACTGATTTGACCTAAAAGTCAACCGGGGTCAAAGTACAGTCAAAACTCCTGATTTTTTTGTCATTATCCTTATTTTGAAGTATCAATCACCATTTGATTAAGGATTGATCATGGTTCATCAAGAAAAGATCGGAAATCAACAAATCCAAAAGTTTCTAAATTAGGGTTTTTAGAGGAGAAAGTCAACTGAACTTTGACTAGCCATAACTCCTACATGGAACATCATAAATTTTCCATTCAAAGCTCATTTTGAAGGAAATCGAATTCTCTAAAAATTTGTCTCTCACATGCCAAGCCTAAAAATGCTTCATTTGAGAGATATGAATCAAAATATTACAGGTCCTTTTCAAAAGTCAACCAGAAGTCATCTTTTTCAAAAGAACACACAGGGAGCATGGAACCTGCATATCTTAAAAATTGAGGGAGATATGCCTTGTCAAAGTTGGACAATTTTGAAGGAAAAAAGGTGAAACAAAAAGGCTTCAAATGGATTCTTTGCAAATAGGCCCAAATTTTTAAGGTCCAAACTTGTTGTTCAAGTTATCTAGAAGATCTAATCCAAGGCCACAAATTTTTTGGTTTAATATTCATATTTTTATTCATGGGAAATATAATATAAACCAAATAATATGAGAAAATATGAAGGAGATTTATTTGATCCTATTTTTCATTTAATTCCAATCACCTAAATATCACAAAGCTGATTCAAAATCATGGAAAGAAGATTGGGGTATTAAGGATTGAAATTGAACAATTTTGGAAGGATTTTTCAATCAAATTCCAATCAAATTTCTAAGCATCAAAGATTGAGATTCAGTTGGATTCTTCATAGTTTTGGTGACCTAAATCCACTCCATATATATATTGAACTTATCCATACTGCAGGGGGACGAAAAATAAGCTTCAGAATCCTATTCTCAAAACTCAAAAACCGTGAAAAAGAGTGAGATGGCAGTCAAGGATCTAGGTGGATTCAAGCAATTCTACGCATAAGGAACGATTCCCAGGTGTATTCTGAAGCTATTGTGATCATCAAAATCAATTGAAACACACGGAATCATCATCATTCACACTCACGGTTTGCTGAACTTTTTCAGTTTCGATTACGTAGCATCATGCATCATAAATGGATTTTGGTTATGCATTCGTTTTCGGATTGATGTTTAGATTGTTGGTGTGCGTTTAATTTGATTTTCGTTGCGATTAGAACGGTTCACCATGTGGTGTCGTTTTCTTTTACCTCCCCGTTTCACTTGGGAGGACGGCACGCTAAACCCTTCACGCGAAATTTGGAAGGAGAATGCGCCCGTGGTGGGATGAATTTTGTTTCAGTTCTTCCTACGATATCACACGAACTTTCTTATTTGTCCTACTAGTAGGAAAGGGAAAAAAAGATCTCAACTAAACCCTAGGAGTTTGCTAAGTGTGGGGATTTCACCTAGACTAGAAATTCTGGAGTCCGGGAGGTCGGTTATACATAGGGAAGTGTTTAAACACCCTACATATCTGTAGTACTCTACAGGAACCTTCTCTGTGTCATTGTGTTTGTGTTTATTGCTATGATTGGGAAAGTTTCTCCTTTGTATTAGGAGAGAGAATTGAATTGATTTTAAAAGACAGACAGACAGACAAACTGACTATTTTTGGTATTTTATTAGCTCGCTGAGATTCCTTGTGAACCTCATGCCTACATATCCCTAGTGGAAGTCAGAGCTTAATGTAGTTCGGGGAACTAACTAGGGAAATTAATTATTTTTGGTGCCTTGCTTGAAGCTCAAGGTTGAAGCTTGGAATTAAATCTCTGTTTACAGTAAAGAGACATGAAATTATCTCTACAGAGAGGTATTTGTACTATTCTACCACAAACATTTAAAGGAGTGACAGAATAACTGAATTCATTTCATTCAAGAAGGGGACCTTACTTGTGTATGTGCAAGTATACCAGTCAAATGCCTCTTAAATGAAAGAAAGATGCTCATCCAAATTAGGGAAAGTTACCACATGTCTGGGTTTTACTGCCAGCTCATGCCTTTCAAAATCCTAAATGGGAGACTTGATTAAAATTGAAATGAAATGTTTGTTTGTTTGAATGTGGTAGAGTAGTAAAAATATCTCTCTATGGAGATAAGCTATGTCTATCTACTGTATAAAAGATTTGACTTTTAACTGGCTTGTATGAGGCCCAAGCTTGAGGCTTTTTGATTGATTAATTAATATTATTGACTCTGGGAGATGACTCCACTGGGGATTAATTACAGGGTATGTTTGTGTTCTGTACAAAGCCCAGAATTGAGGCTGACTCTACTTAGGGAGACTCTATTTGTGTGCCTTGTACAAAGCCCAAGGTTGTGGCTAACTTTAGCTAGGGGAAAACATTATTTTCTGCCTTGTACAAAGCCCAAGGTTGTGGCGGACTCTTAAATGAATTAAGTATGGATGACTATATGGGGAAAGATCCTAAGTGTTAGGAATCTTTGATACATGAAAGATATGGTTTATCTGCCTTGTACAAAGCCCAAGGTTGTGGCTACTGAATGATGAAGAACTCACTGGGGAGACTCTATTATCTGCCTTGTACAATGCCCAAGGTTGAGGCTGACTCTTAACAGGGGAGTTTTATTGTTTGGGTGCCTTGTATGAAGCCCAAGGTTGAGGCTAACTGTTTTTGTTGGTTTTGACTCTACTGAGGAGGTTTTATTTATTAAAAGACTATTTTTCTTTGGAAGCTAACCCTTTCCAGGGATTTTGACTCAGCTGGTGAATTTGTCTGTTAAAAGACTGACTTTTATCATGTTTTTTGGAGGCTGACCCTTTCCAGGGGTTTTGACTCTTTTGGGGAAATTATCTCCTAAGAGAATGAAATTATTTATTAATTAACTTTGGAGGCTAACCCTTTCCAGGGGTTTTGATTTAAAGTGATTGATTTGGGTAGCACTCCATTAATTATTTAAAGGATGAAAAGATTGGCAGGAAGGTTATCTAGTGGAGACTTCTTGTTTAAAGCCCAAGATGAAGGCTGACTCAATGTTGAGGATGACCAAACATGGATCCTAGACTCTACTAAGGAAGATTGATGAAGATAAGGGTGACAGAGACTGTCCATGTCTCTCATTCCAAAAGGTGTACTCAATGCAAAATTGAGACAAACTTAGCTTGTTTAAGTCTGGTTTAAATTGGAAGAAACTCACCAGGGTAGGCTAAAAGGTGACTAAAGACCTGTTCCTATGTTTATAAGAAACCTGATGGGTCCTTGTATATGTTGCACCCCAAAATTTGCCCTCTTTCTCCGTGCTATAAGTTATGATCGATGTTTATTTCATCGTTCGAAGATTAAAGAAAAAATAATAAAGAGTTTCTTATATGTGGTGCACGCACTCGTTAATTCACTGAGATTCATTGAATTTCATGTCAGTGTGTTCTTATGTGCTTCAATTGCTACCTTCTTCAAAGATTCCTTAAGGCCTTATTGTCATGTTGAATTGGAGCCGAATGCTAACTATGGCATATAAAAGTGAAACGGCAATCAAGGTTGTTGTTCGTCGCTTTTAATGTAAGAAATATGGTTCATTGATTAAGTGAAGATTTTGTTAAAGTGAAGTTCATTCGAGTAAGGTTTTGGGTTCATTATAATTCAAAGATTCGATTGAGGTCCTAAGTATGCTGAGATAGAATTCATTTTGGTTTGTTTGGAATGCGATCTACAAAGTTAAAATTCATCATTTATCATTCAAAGTTACAATATCCATACAATGTCCATTTATCATTCATTACAAAATATTCAAGTTCAAAAACCAATATTATCATTCATTACAAAATTTCAAGAGTTCATGACATTTACACCAAAAATCTATCAAAAACAACTGTTCCATTCATCTTCATTTCACTTGCAGCCAAGCTCAAACCGTGGCTACCCATCAGCTTCTAAAAAACCGGTTCAAACCATATCAATCTCAACCTGCAGCAAAGTTTCACATGAGACCAAAACCGACCTTGCATCCAAATAAACCGAACCGGCAATACAAAATGATTCAGCAACTTCATGAGAAAAAGGAGAGGTTCATAACAAAAGGCTTCACAGAAAAAACGGAATCGGAAGAAAACGAATAAACACACACAACAGAATTCCACAAAAAAAGGTAACAGAAACGTAACCGCTTCTTCATGAATCTCTCATCGTCTTTCTCTCTTCATCAACGTTGAACCTGAGAATTCTCCAACAATCTTCATCCACCATAACTTCAATCACGCGCGATTTGACCATTTCATCACCGTGCACAACAACAAATTCAACAATCATCATCTTCATCAGTCAATTCACAGAAAACTCACAGGAAAAAGCAAAATAACAGATTCAAAATGTAACAGAATTGGAAAGAACCTCATAGCAGAAACGTAACAAACTATCTCGATCTGGAATCTTCATCTCCTCTTCATTCAATATTCATCCATTCTCTTGGGGATTGATTCAATCAAAACCAGAAAACTCACCAACACTACCAACTCTTCTTCAATCTTCACCAGATTCAATTCTCCCTTCAATCTTTAGATTCTTCTCAATGCATCTTCATTCAAACACCTTCAAAAATTCTGCAATCGACATAAGAAAATCAGAAAACTCTCAAAGAAACTTCTCTCTGCTCACTCTGAACAGCTCTCTTGCGTAGTTTCATCTTCAACGTTCAACAACATCTCCGAATCGCCTCAATTCGCGATTTCACCGACGCTGAACAATTCTTCATCATCACGCTTCGTCTTCATTGCATCGTCAACAATCTGCACACTGCTTCAACAACAATAGCACCACTTCTCTGAATCACTGAAGGATAAGAACATCGAATCATCATCTTCACCGAAGCAACCTTCGAGCAACGATTTCATCTTCATCTGCGACACAATAACACTACAAGCATCGGAACTTCTCTTCGCACTTGTCATGATGTAGTCACGCTGGATGAACTCCGTTAGGATTTGAATCGAGAGAGATGAATTGGATAGAATCAGACTTGAGATGGAGTCGAGAGAGAGGGATCGGAGGGAGTCTCCGCCGTGTGGCTTCGATCGGAAGAGGAAGATCCACCGTCGTTTCTCGTTGTGAGGAGAATGAGAGAATCGAGTTGTCATGAGAATCAGAGTGATTGACGAGCTATTCGCCGGAAACCAAAGGAGGTCGCCGTCTGCGTGTTGTGAGGAGGAAGAATTTCACGTACATATTTTCTTAACCTAGTTCCTCTTTCAATTTCTTCCCGTGTTAATATGTGTTAATTAGCATAATGATTGAATTAGGTATAAATCTGGTGTTAATTGGTGATTAAATGAATTGATTAACCTTTCAATGAATAACACAAAATCTGGAAATAATTGTTAACAAAAATATGCTCATGGATCATATTCCCTTGGGCCTCACACGAAATTGCTTCACATACCCCCATAAGCCCAGCATCACACGTTTTTGGCCACAAAATTCTGTACAAAATAAACTGTTTGGGCCATACTCCCCTGGGCCTGCGCCCTGTTCCCAGCTGCACCTCTAGTTTCAACCTAAAACCCCCCTGTTTCACTTAATTCATATTAGATTTTGTTCTTTTTAACAAGTTTGTTATCCATTATTCTTTTAGTATAACAAAAATGTATGAAAAACATTGATCTTTGTTAGATTTTTGACATGATACAAAATAAATAAAGGCATGTACTATTTTCTAGTTAGAATTAGATTCTTGTTTTCTATATTTGTTTTAAATAATCAAAAAAACATGTAATATTTCTTTGTTAGATTTTAATGTCTTGTTCGATAGTTTAGTTCTAATTCCTTGATAAAATATCATAAAAACATGTTTTCCTTGTTAGACTTTAATTGTTTTGTACATAGTTTTGTTCTTATTCTTAGATAAAAATGTTACAAAAAACAATTTTCTCTTTTTAGATTTTGTTTTAGAATTTACTTAGAATTTAATTTCTATTATTTTCTATGTCGGGTGCATGCCTCCTTGTTATTACTGATTTGGGTGTTGAGATGTGCGAGGTACTTCGAGAGAGCCTTTGATTGCGATTCGACTTGCTTCGTGTTCCACTTTACTTGTGGGATACAAGTTCGCTTCCGGTGCGATTGATTTGCGTCGTGTTCCACTTTATTTGTGGGACACGAACCTATTTCCAGTGCGAGTCACCTGATCTCTCATTCATTGAGATGTATATTCCTGTATTGTCTGGATTGTGTTTCTCTTGCAGGTTGCTTATGTGGTTGTGTTTGATACGCACTACATAGCGGTTGTGATTTATTTTCACACCGCATCGCTTTGACGCTTATGCTGGACTCCTGGCTTTGATGGATGTTAGATTACGTGAAGTTTCTTCTCTGCTTACGCTTGCTAGCTCATTGCGGATTTGCTATCCGTTCGGTATTGTCTCCCGTTTCATTTTATTTCTCTTGCACTTTATCGCTTTCTCGCATCATCCTTTAACATGAGAAGTAGGACCTAGACATGCATCTGGCCAAGCCCTCGAAAGAGGCTCTGTTTTTGTTGGTGTGTTTATATTTGTGCTTTGCGGCAGGGAGTCACGGTGTAATAAGTCCTATATGGCACTCCGTTAAGTCCTCATGGAAGGCATGCGGTCAAGGGTTCGTAATCAACCCCCGCCTAGTCTCATCGAGTCTGTTTGGTATGCGCACGCCTCGCGTTGCTCGCTTCTGAACCAGCACAAGATCTTGTTATCGAGTATGTCAGGAAAAGGGTTCATGTAGCCGGACCCCCGCCTTTCCTATAGCTCGCGTCGCTCGACGTTGATGCTCGGTGTACGCACGCACCGTTTTCCTTTATGATCCGTGACGGCTTGGTTGCTGAGAGGGGTCCGCCCTCTTGTCTATGGCCCGATCATTTTCGCGAGGTCTAATGCTTGGTTGACTTGGGTTGAGCTGCTCCCCTTGGCTATGGCGGGACCGCTTTTCTACCATTCGGTCAGTACCGTTGGTTTTGTTTGCTTTACGAGCGGATGCTCGTTTGTGTGCTCATTGTGTGCTTTCCCTTTTCCTCGTAGGTTGTTAATTTAGTTTAGATTTGCACCCTTTGTATGATAACATTAGGTAGCAAGCTTTCCCCCTTAGCTTAGGTCTTCCTCATGCATTGTTTAAAACACAAACCACACTCTTTGATTTTCTTTTCTTAAGAACTTGTTATTTCCTCTCCATTCCCAGGCATAAGTCTCCAAAGGTCGAGCAGCGGAGTGTGAATGTAACTCGTTCACCTAAAAAACACAAAACAAACAGAAATTAGTTAGCCGAGCTACGGTAGCTCTGATTCTGCAAAACAGATACGTAGGCAGCGGGGTAGGGCCCGTGCGAGCACAATCCTTTCTTTTCCCTACATTCTGCATTCATTTTAGTTCAGATTAGCATAGATTTGATACACACCCATAGGTTTAGACACAGGCGTGGATACCATCGAGTACGATGGGCGCGAGGGGTGCTAATACCTTCCCCTCGCGTAACCGACTCCCTTACCCTTTTTCTCTGGTCGTGAGACCGTTGTTTTGTTTTGTGGTTTGCTGGCATTCCCTTCCTTTTCAGGATAAATATGTTAGTGGCGACTCTGTTAATTTTCGCGGTAGCGACAGCTGGCGACTCTGCTGGGGACGTCTCGACCTGTTGCTGGTCCGGACCTAGCGAGTCGATCCTAGCGCTTGTGTGTTTATCTTTGGGTGTTTTTATTGCTTTGCATATTTACCTGTTTGCATTGCATTCTATGTGCGCTTTTACTTTTCTGCATCATATTCTGGACTGTCTGGATTTCTATCTGTGGGTGGGTGTTTCAAGAGGTAAAAGGCCCAATACCCAGGCTATGAGTGATACCATAGGAACTAGGACTAGAGTGGCCGTGACGGACAGAAGGCGTATGCCTGATTGATCTGATCACGTATCCACGGGCAGAGCTTGGTGGAATGAGGCAATATCGTATGATAACGCCTACATTCGATCCTCTGTTGGCTTTTCGACCTACCTTGGCCTAGATTTACCCGTGAGTGGGGCGGGAATCAATCATTATATAACAGGTACATTGATGGTGACTTTGGTTCTTGTTCGAGGGTTACCGCTGTTCTTGTTCGAGGGTTACTTTAGTTCTTGATCGAGGGTTACCGCTGTTCTTGTTCGAGGGTTACCATGGTTCTTGTTCGAGTGGTTTTGTTCCTGTTATGATGACTATGGTTCTGTTTCTATTGATTGTGTCCCGTGATCTACGGGGAGTTCCGAATTGGTGCCGAACCTTTGAACCTGTGCCGTGTGATTTATTGGTATCCCAGATATATCCAGTATTGTGGTTCCCACCACCTTGCATCATTGCATATTTACTTTTCCAAAAAATGATGTAAAAAAAAAATAACTAGCATACTAGCATACGTGTTCCTTCCATTTCTAAGGAATCACATCTTTAAGCCTCGTGTCGAGCTCTTCTATCTTTTGTTATACAAAAAATCAAAACACGAGGATTCCTTGGAAATCGAATGAACATGGCATTGCACGCATATCATGCATCTCATGCATTTCATGCATAACAGGTGTTCAGAGTTGAGGATTTCTTATTCAGACTTGATACTCTCACCAGACTCACAGACTCGACTTATCCTTACTGTGTGTTCAAAGATCATTCATGGAACAACTTTGTGGGGTGATCAAGAGGAAAGCTCCGTTGAGGTTCTTGTTGAAGACTTGTCTTATGCTCATTTGCTTCCATGGTTGCTTTATTTTCAACTGGTTAAGTTCCGTACTGTATTGATGTTTGCAAGTCCGCTGCTTGATGACGATGACACTAATTGTGAATTCTATCCTGGAGCGCCTGGTTATGCAGTTAGGATCTACAAGTATTTGAAATTGCTTGGGGCTCCCGAACGAGGGATAAGCAAGACATTGTCTATCTTGAGCATTGCACCATTTGCATTGCTCGAATCCCTAAAGCACTTACAAATTCCGTGTGACTTCGCCAGAATTTTTTGCCAGGCGGTAATCAAAAGTGTTCTACAGAGACGCCTCTCATTCTCAAGGTTCTGCTTCATTTTCCCGAGTCACCTCTTCATGGAGTTTCCTTTTCAGCAACCTTTACTTGTCAACAGAGACGGAAAGTGTATAAGAAACAAGCTGATGTGATCCTAGTGCCATTATGTTCAGTTTCTTCCGTGCTTGATGGAATTTCAGTTGGTTAAAGATTTGTGCTTTGGGTGGTTTCGTACCACAGGTAGCTCTCCTGATTTCGATGACAATACTCGGTGTTTTCCATTCTCGGGGCACCTGATCATGATGTCAAGCTTTATAAGGTGTTGAGGTACAAAAAGTCTAAAACTTTCTCGATGCAGAGATGATTGTGTCTATTCATATTGGTTTCTGCTGGTCAATCCCATTTCATCTGCTGCAAGTAGAATCTTTCTTCTTCTTCGAGGAGTAACTCATGAGAATCACTTGCAAACCTGTACTTCCAGAGGCTTCATTCCCACCAACCATTGTGGGTTCCAAATGATGACATTGATGGCCAAGCAGCAGAGGTTATTGTTGTTCGCCAATAGTAATACAAGTTTCCTCCATTCATGATGGTGATTTCTGTTTCAGCAGCTATATTTAGGGCTCCCGACCGAGGGATAAGCAAGACTCCGTGTTCTTGAGTTCGCATCATTGGCAGCTCAAATCCCTAAAGCATTCACAAACTCCAATCGCTATATTTGGGGCTCCCGACCGAGGGATAAGCAAGACGCCTTGTATCTTGAGTTTGTGCACCACTTGCATGGCTCAAATCCCTAAAAGCTGGACACTTGCAACTATTGTATGACTTTGCCGAAATCTTCATCCAGGAAGTGGTCTAAAGTGTTTTGACGTAGTGCTTGGTGTGCTTTCCGCTATGGGGCACCTGGTTATTTGATTGAAGGCTGTCAGTCATTCAGAGACGAGGTACAAGACCTGATTGACTCAAAGGCTATCACATTTGCACTTGAGGGCCAGAACTGAAGTTCTCCTCCGATTCAGCGGATCTTCTGAAGCAATAAGTCCATGCGGAGAAGATCTCCTTAACATTGGCAACTGCTGAATCATCATGCATGTTCATGTTTAAGCTTTCTTGTTTTGCTCAATACTGTTTATATGCAATACTTGTTTATTTTTGAAACTATAATCATAATGCATTGGATATGTTTGTCTTGAAAAAAATCCATTCGCTTTTGCTCTTATATGTTTTCTATGCTTTTTGTGATACTCAACTCTTGTTAATAAAGCATGATAACTCCGTAGGGAGAATGATGAGCATAATACCAATAACCTCAAATGGTATGCTTTTGAGTAGAACCCTGTTGATGATGTACAGGCATTGTTTCAAATTCCCAAACACTGGAGATATAAGGGAGTGAAACCTTCGTTAACCCCTCTGAGCCTTCGAAGTAGGAGTTTCTTTTCTATGCAGAAAAAACCCTTATTTTAACCCTGGGGCAGGGTAGTATTCAGTTAACCTGATCGAGCATTCTAAATTCATCAGGAGCACACATATAAGGATACAACAATGGCTCTCTTTCAAAAGGTTGAGGAAAGTCAAATCCACAACGGTTATCCCTCACCTCAGGAGGTCGAGACATCAAATTTATCCCTCACATCAGGAGGTCGAGACCAACATCAAAGCCGCTGTGGTTTATCCCTCACATCAAGAGGTCAAAATATGATGATACCACAATGATAATTCTTCATCAATCAAAGACTCAGGCAGTCACAATCACTTCTAACAAATCAGAGATTCAGGATCACACGACTTGTTCAAAAGAAAAGAATGAAAAAAAGAAAGAAAAAGAGCCCGCTAAGTCAACAAGTTGAAAGCATGTGACTTAGGCAAAAGTTAGGGCATCCCGCTGGACATCCAAATCAAAATTCAAAAGAATTTGTCCAGGCAAAAGTTAGGGAAACAAAAAAAAAAGAAAAAAGAAAAAGAGCAAAGCAAAAGCGGAAAAAGGATTACAAAATAAGAATCCTCATCAAAAGAAGAAAGTCGTGTGATCAGACACCAAAAACAAAAGGTAAAGTGACTGCCATATCCAGAAGACCTCTTTGACTCCTCAATCATCTCAAACTCTTCTTGAAAGATGAATGCTCGTGTCAAGTTAACTGAACTTAGGACTGAAGAACATCATGAAGGGGGTGGGCACCAAATAATTTTGAGCCTAAAAATCCTTTTTCTTAAACCGTGAACCTGGCCACGTTACAACCCTGAAAAGTCCTAATTGAAGCAGGGTTAATTCGAAAGCAGACTATACACGAGAATACGGTAAACTGACTCCTAGGAGTTTCGCTAAGCGCTTGAGTTGGTATCACACCATCTTTCTTTCTTTCAAAAAAAAAACTCGATGTTACGACATCTTTTCAAAAGTTTCTTTTAACTTCGAGACAAACATACTCTTTGCATTAGAATTATATTTCTCATAATAAACATTCTTTGCATATGAACAAGTGCTTAACATCAGGAAAGTTTCCACAATGAACTTCAGATGAAAAGTTTATTCCTCGCGAAGGACAAGTTGTCTTCCGAACTCCGTTGAACAGAGGCAGCAATATTTCAAAGTCTGATCACCCTCAGGGGCACAAAAGCGTTTGATTACTCTAACAAGCAAGTTTTCACTCAATCTGAGGCAATCAGATCAAGATTCGAAGAATCTCTCAAAGTGCTAAGCAATCAGGGGCATTCACCCGTGCAGTTGAAGCTACCTCCAATACTTATCAATCAGGGGCATGTTTCCAAAATTCTTGATACTGGGGCAAGTTGGCTATGATAGCACAAATTTCAGGAAGTATTTGCAAGACAAATTTCTTCAAAGTCCCTACAGGCTGGGGCAAGGCACTATGCATTGGCATTTTATCCCTCATCGAGAGGTGATCAGGTTAAGTTCAAGCGCAAGCTAAACTACTTGTGAATTCAAAGACCGTTGAGGAGTCAAGGTTGTCATCCTCAGCAATCAGAAGTTTAAAACCCATTACTTGATTGGCATCTCTACAATCAACATGAATATGCAGAACACTGTAAAAGCCAATGTTTGTTTGGTCCCTTTGAAGTCAACATTTGCTTGACCCCTTAAGCCCACTTCCTGGTGGCACTCTCTTGGAGAACCAATGCCTGTTTGATGCTCTGGCCTATACTTGTTTGGTGTTCTAATCACTGCTTGCTTGTCAACTTTTGAATCCATTACTTGTTTGGAAAGTTTCAAAGCTCAGTTGTCTGATAATCTGTTTGCTCTTGCATTTTCCCGTTGTGGGTGCATCCTTTTGAGCGCCAGGTCAGCGTATTGGCGGATCTAGCCAAGTGATTGATCATCATTCCCCAGCCGAGTGCATTCAGACGAGGCTTTCTTTGTTCCAAGATTCTCATCTCCTCCACAAAGCACATCTCAATGCAATCTCCGTGCTTTAGAAGCCTTATTCCCCGATGGAATGTCTTCTCCCCAGTTGAATCATGATTGAATGATATCTGATTCCCCAGCTCTTAATGAGGTTTTTTGCCTGAATGCCTCATTTTCCCCAGTAGAGCGCTTCTCTCCCCAACAGATTGACCTGTTCTCCCCAGGAGAGTCATCTTGTTCCCCAGTGGAGTTGGCTTAACAAAAGGTTCTTATGCTGAGTCCCTTATCCCCAGCGGATCTCTCATATCCCTAACAGATCGCTATGCAGAAGTATCCATCTTCCCCATTGAGTCTTTCCTCGGCAGAGATTCACATGCATCCTTGGCAGAATATGTTCTCGTTTAGAACTTCCCCAGCAGAATGCGTTCTATACAAGCAAGTCGGTTACTCCCCATCAGAGTTATCTCCATAACTTGCCTTTATCTCCACATCCCCAGAATGTCGAGAATTTGCTTCTCCAATGAAGTTGCCAGGGTTTTGCCCAAGCAGTTAATTGGGATGTTCTTATCTTCAAGCAAGATTTATTCCCCAAGCAGAGCTCGCATCTAGATTTGATCATCTCCAGCAGATTTCTGATCCATCTTTGCCAGCTCGCAGTTTGTGACTTCTGGTCACCCATCTTGTCCTCCCCGCAGAGTTCTATATTCTCTTCAGGACTTCTTCAGCAATTCAGTGCTCATCCGTTGCCTCCCTAAGCAACGTCCGAATCATGCATCATTCGCATTGCATTCCTTAAGCGTGTAGCGTCTTCCTTATCGGAAACGTTATTCCACAAACATTCATACATGCATCATGCATAAATCATATCATATCTGTTTCTTTCTGCAGGAAAGTTATCAAGATTCAAATGCTCCCTAGAGAGCAATATTCGCCTAGTCATTACAGGCGCTTATCCTGATGTTTTGAATCAGAAGAGGATTGTTCTACTTATTTTCTGGCATAGCTCAGATCAGTTCAAAGACATTCCTATTCCCGATGCCCCCAGATCGGTGGAAGATATTTGTTCCTATCCTGATATTCAGCTCAGTTGAAGGAACCGCCTCCGGATCTCCCAATATCTTCCGAAGGAGCAAGCCCTCTGATACATCAGATCAGTTGGAAATATCTACTCCCTGACGATTTAGTTCGTTCAGAAGAAGAAACTCGTTTGCCCAGTCCTGATACCTTACTATCAGTTGAGGACGTTTTCTTTACCCGGCGTACACAGTTCGGAAGAAACATCCGTTCCTATCCTAATATCCAGTTTCAGATTAGTTGAAGGAACCGCCTCCGGATCTCCCGTGATCTTACTAAGGAGCCAGCCACTGATATCATCAGATCAGATGGAGATGTTTGCCTGATTGACTTTTTCATTCAGATGAAGATTGTCCTACTTATTTTCTGGCATCATGTCCAGATCAGTTTAAAGGCATTCTTTCCCCGGCGTACACAGTTCGGAAGAGATATTGTTCCTATCCTGATTTCCAGTTCAGTTGAAGGAACCGCCTCCGGATCCCCGTGGTCTTACGAAGGAGCTAGCCGCTAATTCCCAGATTAGTTGGAATATCTACCTGATGATTTAATTGCATCAGAAGAGATGTCTGCCCAGATTCCCAGATCATGATTCCCAGATCAGAGATACCTATTACCCGTTGATGTCCTATTCAACCGATGTATCTCCTTCGATTCCCAGATCGACTTAAGACATCTATCCCGATGCAAGTTCGGAGACATCTGCTACGTCTGATACTCAGATCAGTCGAGATGTTCCTTCTCTTGATGCCCAAATCATTTGAAGTGTTTTCCCCTGCCTGTGGGTGCCCGTTCCTCCTTTTTTACAAGTTGGAGCTTATTTATTATCCAGATCGATTGAAGTTTTTTCTCCCTGCTTGCGGGGTGGTACATTCCTTCTTATTGAAAGATGGAATCTTCTATTGATCAAGAGTGCAAATTTTCGAGTTCATTCTGGTATTCAATCTTCTTCCACCTCAACGGTTCGAAACTTTCGTTTCTCACTCGTCAGGTTCAAGAAGTTTGAATAGGGGCAGCTGTTGCACCCCAAAATTTGCCCTCTTTCTCCGTGCTATAAGTTATGATCGATGTTTATTTCATCGTTCGAAGATTAAAGAAAAAATAATAAAGAGTTTCTTATATGTGGTGCACGCACTCGTTAATTCACTGAGATTCATTGAATTTCATGTCAGTGTGTTCTTATGTGCTTCAATTGCTACCTTCTTCAAAGATTCCTTAAGGCCTTATTGTCATGTTGAATTGGAGCCGAATGCTAACTATGGCATATAAAAGTGAAACGGCAATCAAGGTTGTTGTTCGTCGCTTTTAATGTAAGAAATATGGTTCATTGATTAAGTGAAGATTTTGTTAAAGTGAAGTTCATTCGAGTAAGGTTTTGGGTTCATTATAATTCAAAGATTCGATTGAGGTCCTAAGTATGCTGAGATAGAATTCATTTTGGTTTGTTTGGAATGCGATCTACAAAGTTAAAATTCATCATTTATCATTCAAAGTTACAATATCCATACAATGTCCATTTATCATTCATTACAAAATATTCAAGTTCAAAAACCAATATTATCATTCATTACAAAATTTCAAGAGTTCATGACATTTACACCAAAAATCTATCAAAAACAACTGTTCCATTCATCTTCATTTCACTTGCAGCCAAGCTCAAACCGTGGCTACCCATCAGCTTCTAAAAAACCGGTTCAAACCATATCAATCTCAACCTGCAGCAAAGTTTCACATGAGACCAAAACCGACCTTGCATCCAAATAAACCGAACCGGCAATACAAAATGATTCAGCAACTTCATGAGAAAAAGGAGAGGTTCATAACAAAAGGCTTCACAGAAAAAACGGAATCGGAAGAAAACGAATAAACACACACAACAGAATTCCACAAAAAAAGGTAACAGAAACGTAACCGCTTCTTCATGAATCTCTCATCGTCTTTCTCTCTTCATCAACGTTGAACCTGAGAATTCTCCAACAATCTTCATCCACCATAACTTCAATCACGCGCGATTTGACCATTTCATCACCGTGCACAACAACAAATTCAACAATCATCATCTTCATCAGTCAATTCACAGAAAACTCACAGGAAAAAGCAAAATAACAGATTCAAAATGTAACAGAATTGGAAAGAACCTCATAGCAGAAACGTAACAAACTATCTCGATCTGGAATCTTCATCTCCTCTTCATTCAATATTCATCCATTCTCTTGGGGATTGATTCAATCAAAACCAGAAAACTCACCAACACTACCAACTCTTCTTCAATCTTCACCAGATTCAATTCTCCCTTCAATCTTTAGATTCTTCTCAATGCATCTTCATTCAAACACCTTCAAAAATTCTGCAATCGACATAAGAAAATCAGAAAACTCTCAAAGAAACTTCTCTCTGCTCACTCTGAACAGCTCTCTTGCGTAGTTTCATCTTCAACGTTCAACAACATCTCCGAATCGCCTCAATTCGCGATTTCACCGACGCTGAACAATTCTTCATCATCACGCTTCGTCTTCATTGCATCGTCAACAATCTGCACACTGCTTCAACAACAATAGCACCACTTCTCTGAATCACTGAAGGATAAGAACATCGAATCATCATCTTCACCGAAGCAACCTTCGAGCAACGATTTCATCTTCATCTGCGACACAATAACACTACAAGCATCGGAACTTCTCTTCGCACTTGTCATGATGTAGTCACGCTGGATGAACTCCGTTAGGATTTGAATCGAGAGAGATGAATTGGATAGAATCAGACTTGAGATGGAGTCGAGAGAGAGGGATCGGAGGGAGTCTCCGCCGTGTGGCTTCGATCGGAAGAGGAAGATCCACCGTCGTTTCTCGTTGTGAGGAGAATGAGAGAATCGAGTTGTCATGAGAATCAGAGTGATTGACGAGCTATTCGCCGGAAACCAAAGGAGGTCGCCGTCTGCGTGTTGTGAGGAGGAAGAATTTCACGTACATATTTTCTTAACCTAGTTCCTCTTTCAATTTCTTCCCGTGTTAATATGTGTTAATTAGCATAATGATTGAATTAGGTATAAATCTGGTGTTAATTGGTGATTAAATGAATTGATTAACCTTTCAATGAATAACACAAAATCTGGAAATAATTGTTAACAAAAATATGCTCATGGATCATATTCCCTTGGGCCTCACACGGAATTGCTTCACATACCCCCATAAGCCCAGCATCACACGTTTTTGGCCACAAAATTCTGTACAAAATAAACTGTTTGGGCCATACTCCCCTGGGCCTGCGCCCTGTTCCCAGCTGCACCTCTAGTTTCAACCTAAAACCCCCCTGTTTCACTTAATTCATATTAGATTTTGTTCTTTTTAACAAGTTTGTTATCCATTATTCTTTTAGTATAACAAAAATGTATGAAAAACATTGATCTTTGTTAGATTTTTGACATGATACAAAATAAATAAAGGCATGTACTATTTTCTAGTTAGAATTAGATTCTTGTTTTCTATATTTGTTTTAAATAATCAAAAAAAACATGTAATATTTCTTTGTTAGATTTTAATGTCTTGTTCGATAGTTTAGTTCTAATTCCTTGATAAAATATCATAAAAACATGTTTTCCTTGTTAGACTTTAATTGTTTTGTACATAGTTTTGTTCTTATTCTTAGATAAAAATGTTACAAAAAACAATTTTCTCTTTTTAGATTTTGTTTTAGAATTTACTTAGAATTTAATTTCTATTATTTTCTATGTCGGGTGCATGCCTCCTTGTTATTACTGATTTGGGTGTTGAGATGTGCGAGGTACTTCGAGAGAGCCTTTGATTGCGATTCGACTTGCTTCGTGTTCCACTTTACTTGTGGGATACAAGTTCGCTTCCGGTGCGATTGATTTGCGTCGTGTTCCACTTTATTTGTGGGACACGAACCTATTTCCAGTGCGAGTCACCTGATCTCTCATTCATTGAGATGTATATTCCTGTATTGTCTGGATTGTGTTTCTCTTGCAGGTTGCTTATGTGGTTGTGTTTGATACGCACTACATAGCGGTTGTGATTTATTTTCACACCGCATCGCTTTGACGCTTATGCTGGACTCCTGGCTTTGATGGATGTTAGATTACGTGAAGTTTCTTCTCTGCTTACGCTTGCTAGCTCATTGCGGATTTGCTATCCGTTCGGTATTGTCTCCCGTTTCATTTTATTTCTCTTGCACTTTATCGCTTTCTCGCATCATCCTTTAACATGAGAAGTAGGACCTAGACATGCATCTGGCCAAGCCCTCGAAAGAGGCTCTGTTTTTGTTGGTGTGTTTATATTTGTGCTTTGCGGCAGGGAGTCACGGTGTAATAAGTCCTATATGGCACTCCGTTAAGTCCTCATGGAAGGCATGCGGTCAAGGGTTCGTAATCAACCCCCGCCTAGTCTCATCGAGTCTGTTTGGTATGCGCACGCCTCGCGTTGCTCGCTTCTGAACCAGCACAAGATCTTGTTATCGAGTATGTCAGGAAAAGGGTTCATGTAGCCGGACCCCCGCCTTTCCTATAGCTCGCGTCACTCGACGTTGATGCTCGGTGTACGCACGCACCGTTTTCCTTTATGATCCGTGACGGCTTGGTTGCTGAGAGGGGTCCGCCCTCTTGTCTATGGCCCGATCATTTTCGCGAGGTCTAATGCTTGGTTGACTTGGGTTGAGCTGCTCCCCTTGGCTATGGCGGGACCGCTTTTCTACCATTCGGTCAGTACCGTTGGTTTTGTTTGCTTTACGAGCGGATGCTCGTTTGTGTGCTCATTGTGTGCTTTCCCTTTTCCTCGTAGGTTGTTAATTTAGTTTAGATTTGCACCCTTTGTATGATAACATTAGGTAGCAAGCTTTCCCCCTTAGCTTAGGTCTTCCTCATGCATTGTTTAAAACACAAACCACACTCTTTGATTTTCTTTTCTTAAGAACTTGTTATTTCCTCTCCATTCCCAGGCATAAGTCTCCAAAGGTCGAGCAGCGGAGTGTGAATGTAACTCGTTCACCTAAAAAACACAAAACAAACAGAAATTAGTTAGCCGAGCTACGGTAGCTCTGATTCTGCAAAACAGATACGTAGGCAGCGGGGTAGGGCCCGTGCGAGCACAATCCTTTCTTTTCCCTACATTCTGCATTCATTTTAGTTCAGATTAGCATAGATTTGATACACACCCATAGGTTTAGACACAGGCGTGGATACCATCGAGTACGATGGGCGCGAGGGGTGCTAATACCTTCCCCTCGCGTAACCGACTCCCTTACCCTTTTTCTCTGGTCGTGAGACCGTTGTTTTGTTTTGTGGTTTGCTGGCATTCCCTTCCTTTTCAGGATAAATATGTTAGTGGCGACTCTGTTAATTTTCGCGGTAGCGACAGTATACAAGCTCAAGAGGAAGCTGGAAATGCTTTTAAGAAGCCTGTGGGTCCTTGTACAAAGCCCAAGAGGAGGCTAGTCGAGGGTCCTTGTTATAGCACAAGAGAAAGCTATGTAGTTTTGAACTTATTTTGGCTCTAAGCAAATGGGTAAGAGGTTTCACCGGGAATAATTCCTCTTTGGGTGGGTGTGTCCTATTATTTGGATTCTAAGGTTTTTGCCAAGATGTTTCACCGGGAATAATTCATCTTGGGGGTTTGAACTACAGATCTCTAATTAGGAAAGAGCCTTCACCGGGAAGACATTCTCAATCCTAGGTCATATTCCTATAATATATATATAGTTTAACTGTCTTAAGGTTTATACTCAAACGTAGTTCTAAACTAATATATATGCACAGTTTATATTTGACAGTAATTTAAATAAAGACTGTAAATTGAAAGCTTGTAAAGCCTAACCTGGATGGAGTGGAGGCCTTTGGAGAAGTATGTACAGAGCCTCAACAGTATTTTTATTGTTTTTGTTGATAACAGTTGAATATATGATAAACAGTTAATGGTTTTTGAAAACAGAAGAAGTGAAGATGGACAAAGGTCACATAGGTATCTGAAGAGTTTCACCGGGAATAATGCCCTTCAAATACCAGAAGAATGTTTTGAAAACAGAGAGAGGATTTTGAAAATACAGTTTTGAAAACAAGCTAAGAAGAGAAGGTTTTTGGGACTTATACTCTATTAGAGGCCCACTTAAAAATGATTTACTGTTTATGAAAATAGTTGAAAAAAATGATTGAAATGATATAAGGTTTTGTTGTTTGAAAACCTTAATCGTCTGTTTAATCGGAGATTGAAAACAATTTTGCAAATGGACAAAAGTCAACTTAATTAAGGCAAAGATGAAATCTATACCTAATTAAGACCTAAATAAATAGGGTTTTATCATAACATTATTCACAAAGTAATTAGGTTAAAACAAAATGAATATATGTATTTTAAAGTATTTAAGAAAACATTTAAAACATATTATTTTAAACCTAATTAAAATACATGAAATAAATAATATTTTTATGATTTTTTTGATTATTTATAAAATATATATATTAATCAACAAGTGTTTAAAAAATGAAGTAAAAATGAATTAATTTGATAAGTTAAATAATTGGTTAAAGTTGTGAAGGAATTAAGTTAGAAAAGTGATAAAAAATAGGTTTTGGTCCTAGCAAGGCTTGAACTCACGCCCTTGAGGTTACCAGTCCAAAACAACACCACTGAGCCAACGCGCGCTCAGTGTTAGTGACTTGCCTCCATTTGGTCATGTTTCAAAACAAGTTGTAAATCCTTAAAAAATAAAAGAATCAAAAAGTCTGGGGCGAGGGGGATTCGAACCCCAGACTTGTGGCATGATGATACTAAGGGCGCATGTGTGGCCACTAGGGCAAGTTGTTTAGTCATTAATAAAACGCATATCACTCAAAATAAAATAAACTCTGCCCTGAGATTTGAATTTTGCGCGCCACCACCATCTTCGTCTTCAACCTCAAGCTCCATGAATTTGAATTTCTGAACTTACTCATTTCTCAATCATTTGCCATGATGTAAACACGAAACTTGCTCTAATTTCACTCACGATTCTAAATATGTAACTAACATGAACTAATATTAACTACATCTAACTAATTTACCAGAAATCGTGAAGAACCCTAAAATTTCAAAATCAAATTAAATGACTATACTGAAAGATAAATGGATGATGATAGAGGGTTTTCAATCCTCTGATGATGCTGAACAAGATAGAATCGAGCTATTTCACAAAGAGTACTTAAATTAGAGAGGTGAAGTTCAGAAACTTACCTCTGAAAATGGAGGTCGTGAGGATGATTGAGAGCACCTGGGCTTGAATGAATGATCTCAATAGCTTCCCTGAGACTCAATGATGCTAACTGGATGCTTATTGTAGCCTGAATCCTTCTGAATTGTTCTATGGACCTCCCTCGATTTGAGCTTCAAGTGGACATGGAGGTTGTTGAATCCTGAGTTACAGATGAGCTGCAGCCATCTGGTTAGCTTCACTATGACCTGAGGAGTGTGTCTGGATGATTGGCTTGCCTTGAAACCTTCTGAATCACTCCATGGACCTCCAACTGCAAATGCTCCAAAGTGAGAGCAACAATGGTGTTCCTCCACCTACAGAAGTGATCCAGGTGCTTGGATCACCTCAAATGACCTCCCTTGAGATGTTAGAATGCTCACTTCCCAAAGATAAGCTTTGGTTTGAAGAAATCGATTCTTCTTGCCAAAGAACTTTGAAAAACAATGAACAAGAGGAGAGAAAGAGAAAGCAAGGAATATGGTTGCTTTGGTGTGTTTTTGAATGAGGAATGCATCTGTATTTATAGGCAAATGGATCAGTATAGCTGCAGAGGAGTGAGCTTCCTTAGTGAAGTTGATTTGCTTTCTTAGCCATGAAGGAATTTTGCAAATATCTCTTATGCAATGATGAGAATTTTGATTCCATTTGATCAATCCCCTAGCCCTCGATTTTGCTTGATCTTAGGGGACAATTCTGAGCCAGAAATGAGCTCTAATTGGTTGGTGAGAAGATTCCTTGGGTGATTCATCAATTTGCCATAAATTCACAAATGTAATCATTACATAATCACATGTTCTTGTTTTTAGAATCTTCTTCAATCCTTATGGCATGGTGAAAATGAATGCATGGCATGGTTTCAGATGTGTTATGGGTCGTGTAGCATCCATAAGAGAGGTTATTTGCACAAAATTTGCAAAGTCCAAAAGTGTCCATGACCTATAATTTTACTTCATGAGGCCAACTTTGAACAAGCATAACTCCTAGCTCAAATTGAATTTGGAGAAGGTTGAACACAATTTGGAAAGCCCTAAACATCTACTTCAAATCATTAGTTTATGTCTTCTTCAGAATCATTTAGGAAATTTGTGAAAAATGAGCCCAAAGTTGGATGAAAACTAGGTTAAAACACTTAGAAAAATTTCTAAGTGTTTATGACCTAAACTTCAAAATTTCCAAAACTTCATAAATGGTTGATCTTTTGAAAAAAGTTCCTTTGTAAGATGTTGTTTTATTTTGCAAGATCTACAACTTTCATGTTGGAAGTTTTTTGAGTTGTGTAGGTGAAATTTTGAGATCTCACCATGCCTTCAAAAACCCTAATTCCCGACTTTTCGCTCCTTGATGAATTTCTTTGAATTTCTTTGGCCAAATGACTTTGACATCCATATATTGATGATATTGATCTTTGAAAGTCATTTTTTGACCAAAAACCTTAAAAGTCAATGATGATCCTTCACAGTTGACTTTTTCCTGACAAAGTAAATTTTTTTGGGTTTTTGTGTAGAAATAAGATCTTCTCCCCAAATGGATGATATAGATGGATTATATGGAGGTAATAGAGATCCTTGAATCATGTCTTGAGTTTTGGATTCATGCCCTGATCAAAAGTCAACTATCTTGGTGAATTAGGTCAAAACCCTAATTTGTCGACCATGTGAAAGTAATGACTGTAGACTTTGAATTGAAGTGTGATGTCCAGTAGACCTTGTAATATGAGTTATTTGAAGATGATTGATGTCTTTGAATGACCCTCTGAGGTTTTTTAGGGTTTCCCAAATGTGATCCCTGATTTCAGTCCTTGATAGGCTCAAAACCCTAGTCTGGTGACCTGAGTAAACCTGTACTCATATGACTGGATTGTCTAATCAATCATAGATGAGAAAAGTGAAGTTTTTGAGCCCCATGATTGTATTAGAGACTAGTCTTTGTATTGATTGATCCTTTGCCTGAGCTTTCTTGTCTTTGAGCATCCTCGATTAGGTACCAGATGGAGAAATGACTGCTCTGGGTACTTGTCTTGACCTGATGAACAATCCTGAAGGTATGTCATCTCAGGGGGGTCAAAAATTAGGGTATGACAGATGCCCCTATTTAAGTTTCTTTTATCTGGAGGGAGAGAGATTGAGATCTCGATCTCTCCTGCGTAAAAGAGACTTAAATATCAAAGAATGCCCGAATTTTGGGCGCTCCTGAGATGTTGTAATTGATAAAATCTTTGCATGATTTGATCCCGTTGTCGCACTTGGCGGGGGATGAGGAGACAAAACTCCTGCAGAAATACTTGATGTGGATTCTGGTGAATGGATGGCAATGTAGGATGCGCAATCCATCTTCTTTAACTAAGTGTTGATACTTAGAGAAAGGTAAACAACCTCCTCTCGTTCCGGATGTCCAAATCTCGAAACTGGCCTTAGTTGCGTTTGGACAATATCTCAGATAAAGAGAAAATTTCCAACAGTTTGTTTCCTCATCAAACTTCTTACCAGCACTTGGAGGTAAGATACCATTTGACGGTAATAAAGAAACTTCAAAGGTTTGTTTCCTCATCAAACTTCTCATCAGCACTTGGAGACGAGATACCATTTGACGGTAATAAAGAAACTTCAAAGGGTTGTTTCCTCATCAAACTTCTCATCAGCACTTGGAGATGAGATACCATTTGACGGTAAATAAAGAAACTTCAAAGGGTTGTTTCCTCATCAAACTTCTCATCAGCACTTGGAGATGAGATACCATTTGACGGTAAATAAAGAAACTTCAAAGGGTTGTTTCCTCATCAAACTTCTCATCAGCACTTGGAGATGAGATACCATTTGACGGTAATAAAGAAACTTCGCCATCTTCCCTTTTGACCTGGCATCTTTGAAAGATTGTCATATGGGCCCATGCTTTTTGAGGGGCTAATGACTTTGTTTTGAAGGCAGACGAACTGTTTTCGGGGTGAAAACTACCATTCGTCGATTGGTGCCTGGGGAATCAACAAACTGTTTTCTTAAGGGGAAAACTACCATTTATTGACTCTGTGGGGAACTAAACGTCCCTGAAACAGACAAACTGTTTGAAGAAACTACCATTTGTCGATCTCTTGAGTATTTAACAGACAAACTGTCTTTCCTTGGGGAAAGACTACCATTTGTTGACTCCGCTGGGGATCATGAACTATCTTCTGGATGAAGACTACCATTCACTGATTCTGCTGGGGAATCATTTGTCGATCTGCTGGGAGATTCTGAATTATTTTCTTTGACGAAAAAGAAAGTGGCATCTCTCGACCTTGCTGGGGAAATGCCAAACTTTTGGGGAAGCCCAAAATGCGAAGCAGACTATCTTATCCGAAAAAGACTGTTGAATGTTGCTTTGCAGGAGAATCTCGGCAAAGGAATTCCAAAAGTGAACAAACTATCTCCTTGAGGGAGACTACCATCTGTTGACTTGCTTGGGGAAATCTCTCTACATGGATCGTTGTCTTGAAGGAAAAAGTTTCTCCAGGACTTGCAGGGGAAACTTGAGTTCATGCCCTCATGACTCGGGCATTCTCATGATTAAGAGCCTAATTTGACTATGCAGTTGTGATGTAATGTATGCATGAATATTATGACAATGTAAAGTGAATGTGAATAGAATTGTCGCGGATGTAAAATCCTAATGATACGACTTGAATTCTTGTTGATCAGAAGATGTCCTCTTCTTGGAGTTCGAACTCTCTTGGGAATACCTGGTCATCAGTTGTCCGCTGTCCGAAGTAAGTAATATGAACCGAAGTAAAGACTCGTCATAGGGAGATGTTCGCAAAGCGACTTCATGGGGAAATATGGGTTCCCAGAGTCTCAACCGTTCTTGGAGCAGCTGTTTGCATTCTTCCTACTGTTTGCAAACCTCAGAAAGAAATTTCACCTTTATTTTTACAAGTAAATTCATTTTATTTTATGAAAACATTTGTTTCAAGAAAGTGACTGTTAAAACTTAAAATGCATTTCAAGAAACTGAATAAGACTAGATTGCAAAGAAAAGCACAAGGCTCAAATTATTATATATGGAATGGTAACCAGCCAAATGCT